>NW_024039283.1:302500-574973 GCF_016077235.1 Cyprinodon tularosa | reverse complement strand
ATCCATCCATCCATCCATCCATCCATCCATCCATCCTGCTCTCGTTATCACTCTTGGTGGAATCCCCGTTTTAACGAGGTTACATTCATTTCCAGCCCAGTATCATCGACACTCATCAGAGCCGCTAATTAAATGAGACGTAGACCTGAGTGGAAATGACTCACAGGTGATGTGAATTTTAAATCTGTTGTCACACATCAGCGCTGCTTATTTATTTGCTGCCCTGTTGCTCATTTTCTCTGTGCTTTAATATTTAACTAAAGTTCAAACATGAATGAGAACAAACCTCTGGGTTGCTTTGAATTTCATCATTTTCTCTGCTTTGCCTTTTTTTCCTGCATCCTGCCTTATCTTGATTTATTGCAGCTCGTCGCTTTGAAGGTTTCTATACTTTCTCTCCGGCTGGTTTCCATTGTCACCTCTCTCTGTTTGTTAATGCGATCCTAATCAATCTGAAGCAGCAGATAAAGGCCGAAGAGAGGAGAAGCTCTTCGACCAGCTGCTGCTCATCTACTTATCCTGATCGGAAGCAGTGGTTCATTAAAATGTGAACCTGGACTTCCTGCTGATAATGTGAAAAAGGAAATTTAAAAATATGTAAATATATGAAAAATCAGAAATGTTTTCCTGTACTTCTAGATTAGAGATTAAAGAAGTCAATTTATCTGGACTTGATGTTTTCATCAACGTTCTGCAGTTTCTAGAAAAAGTCATAATATCTCTAGAAGAACTGCAGGTTCTGCAGCAGCTTCTTCCCCACCGCCATCACACTGATGAACTGCTGAAAAAACTCTAAATCATGTTACAGACTCTGCATCAAACTGGGGTTTTTTGCACCATGTTTTTCCTCTCAATCTTTAAATCTGATCACTGCTGCACTTTAAGAAACTGAAATGTCATGAGAGCTGTGCAAAACACCCTGTCTAAGTCTAACCCCGAAATCCCACATGCTCCGCCCCTCTGCGCTCCAGACCTCCTGCACAAAGCAAAGCCTCCAGCCTCCGCTGTTCCTCACTGAAACGAAAGGAATGCTACCACTTTTGAAATTTGCTTCATCATATTTAGTTACTTTAACACAATTGTTTTATGCCCTACCCTGCTAACATGAAACAGTTTTGTTAAAAAAACTAAATATGACTGCAGTATTTGCATTATTTTATTTTCAGTGCTCCCATCCTGCTCCGCTCCGACTTCCTCTGGGCTCAAGGAGAGCATGTGCGATATTATTATTATTAAAGGAAAATTCCGGTTTTTAACACTTTTAGCCCATTTTCTGTAGTGCCCAGGATGAAATCGAATGATCGGCACCAAAATTTTGACGATTGGTCCTGTCTCTGCTATTTGGCTCATGCAGAATCCCCCCCTGGCTGCTTCAGAATGGCTTCCATTGTGCATGTCCGATAATGTCCTTAAAACAACCTTAAATGTTCTTTTTTTAAAATATGCTACTCACCGGGTCGTCAGCGCTGTTCAATGACGTTCCAAAAAAGTTTCGTGAAGAAAAACCGTTCCTGTCTTGTTTTATTTAGCATTTTGTAAATCCCAGAACTATTTTTTCCGATACATCACAACCGCTTATAAACTTCCGCTTCCCGTTCGAATCTGAAGCGTTGCACACTCCAGACCACTAGTTGGCGACGGTATCCTCTACCGTCAAACTCAAAGTCCAATATGTCCTCCTCAAGAATCCACCTTTCGTATTCCATTTTCAGAGTTTTTTAAAGTGTTTAACAGAGACGTTAGCACCTCGACGTCGGAGTACACAGAGTGAAGCGAAAAGACTTCAACTAAGCGTAAACAGGCCCCATTTCCGTTTCCGGTGGCGGATGGATATTGACTATTCCAACAGAACTCAATGGGATTTACAAAATGCTAAATGAGACCAGTTTTACCTTCAAGCAGAAGAACTACTATGAGGGCCGAAGGTAAACGAGACGTTGTTTATGTTACTCGTGCTGTAGCGGCTAAGTTGTTAGCCGTGAAGAACTCCACAGTACTCCGATATAAAGGACGTCAGACGAACATTTATTTAGTTCCACAGGGCGGTTCCGTTACAGGAGTGATCCAAGGTTAAACCACAGCTGACAATGTCCAAAGCTGGCTGATACTGCTCTAATAAACTTATAAAAACGGCTACGGTGCAAAAACTGTTTAGCCTCCGTCTCTACTCTTAACTTCCGGCGCACTGACCCGGAAAGACAAACGCTGCCGAAAAACCTGTGAGGACAGTACGCAGGCCTCTTAAAGACGCACCAAACCAATAGTAGACTAATATAAGTCTAAATTAAACCTTTCCTCATACTTAAAGGAATAGTACACCCAAAACATGATTAGCCTTCATTTTCTACTCACCCCCATGCTGAACAACACTCTGGAGTACTTTTTGATATCTCAAATGCATCTGGAGATCTGGGAGGCTTCTTGCTGTCTGCTGACATTCAAATAATGGAGGTCTATTGTGCCCGAGACAGAAAGGTCCATAAAAGTCCACAAAAAACGTGTCAATATTCCTCCATACTGCTCGTCCAATGTATTCCAAGTGTCCTGAGTGGGTAGCATCCAGAATTTACTCGAAACGAAGTCATTTAGAATGTTTTTAGAGCATAAACAGTAGTGTATAGGATTTCCTGAAAGCGCGTTTACGAGTCTACGGAAACCGCGGCAGACCAAACCAGAGGAAAGTGCGCATTCAGCGTCTGCTCTGCCGATAATGCAAGCGTAGAAGAAGAAATGTGCTGTTTACCTGTGCAAAGAAAGAAACAACGAAAGAAAAATGTCTGAGGACTTCAGTGTTGAGGAAGAGCATGAGTTCTTTGCCGAGCTGAATGCGCACTTTCATCTGGTTTGGTCTGCCGCGGTTTCCGTAGACTCGTGATCGCGCTTTCAGGAAATCCTATACACTACTGTTTATGCTCTAAAAACATTCTAAATGACTTCGTTTCGAGTAAATTCTGGACGCTACCCACTCAGGACACTTGGAATACATTGGACGAGCAGTATGGAGGAATATTGACACGTTTTTTGTGGACTTTTATCTGCCTCGGGCGCCATAGACCTCCATTATTTGAATGTCAGCAGACAGCAAGAAGCCTCCCAGATCTCCAGATGCATTTGAGATATCAAAAAAGTACTCCAGAGTGTTGTTCAGCATGGGGGTGAGTAGAAAATGAAGGCTAATCATGTTTTGGGTGTACTGTTCCTTTAATATAACAAATAACACAGCAAATTATTATAGTACTAATAAAAACACCATTTAGTGCGCTTTGGCTCCTATAGCTACCCTGAACATGAAGCCAGAGGGTTGATGGATGGATTAGAATTGCTCTGTCAAATTCCTTGTCTACATCCATCTAAAAATATCTGGAAGAATTGAAAATAATTTGTTTTCCATCTAATCTCCATCATCCACCCTTCATCAAATAGAACAAATAATGGATGTCTGTTCTATTAACATTTCTCTATCTGTAGAATGGGGCTGTTTTATCTGTTTTCAATTCAGAGGGGCCCCTGCCTGTCTTTGCCTAGGGCCCCACATTTCCTAAATCCGCCCCTGCCTGCCTCCCATCAGTGGGACATCAGATCCTGGTTCTGGTTCTGGTTCCGACTCCATCTGTTTTCAGGGACCGGCTGACAAACAGAACCAGAATCAGAACCATGGAGAGTTCCAGACTAAAGCGCAGAATCTGGTTGATTAAATTATTCTTTTCTCAGCATATTTAAAAAATAAATAAATCTTTAAAGTTCTAGAAATGATCAACTTTGCAGAGTTTTGGAATCAATCTGATTATTTTGAACCTAAAGTGACTTTATGCTGCTATAAACTAAAACTACTTTACTGTAAAAACTTTCCTTTATCTCTAAAGAAGCAGGAAAAGGAGTAAAATAAGGAGACCTAGTGGCCCTGTTCCTCCGGTCCCTGCAGGAGGAAGAGGAGAGAGAGGAGGAGGAGGAGGAGGAGGAGGAGACTGCGCTATAAAAGCTGGAGACCCTGAGCTGCTCTGAAGTTGGCAGGAGGCGCTCAGAGCGGAGCTCAGACGTTGGCCGCCGGATGAGGCTCTTATCTGGATTAATCTGGTTGCTCCAGCTGACCGAACATTTGGGATGATGAAGAGGAGGAGGCACGCGGCAGATGGAGGGAGGACGCCCGGAGCTCCATGAGCGGAGGATGTGACGGAAGGTGGAGGGATGGAGACGGCCGCCAGCTACGGAGATGCGCTCAACTTCTCCACCAATGACACCAACAACAGCTCCGGCTCCGGGGCGGAGGAGCGGGGCTCCAGCCTCCCCTTCCAGGCGGCTCTGGCCGCGGCTCTGGCTCTCATCACCTTCGCCACCACGCTCTCCAACGCCTTCGTCATCGCCACCATCTACCAGTCCCGGAAACTTCACACCCCGGCCAACTTCCTGATCGCGTCGCTCGCGCTCACGGACCTGCTGGTGTCCATCCTGGTGATGCCCATCAGCGCGCTCTACACCGTCCTGCAGACCTGGACGCTGGGCCAGGTGCTGTGCGACATCTGGCTGTCCTCGGACATCACGTGCTGCACCGCCTCCATCCTCCACCTGTGCGTCATTGCGCTGGACCGCTACTGGGCCATCACGGACGCGGTGGAGTACTCCAAGAAGCGCACGCCGGGGCGCGCGGCCGGGATGATCGTGACCGCCTGGGTCATCGCCATCTCCATCTCGCTGCCGCCCTTCTTCTGGCGCCAGGTGAAGGCGGAGGAGGTGACGAGCTGCAACGTGAACACGGACCACATCTTCTACACCATCTACTCCACCTTCGGCGCCTTCTACATCCCCACGCTGCTGCTCATCTGCCTTTACGGCCGGATCTACGTGGAGGCGCGGAAGCGCATCCTGAAGCAGGCGCACAACAAGCCGGGGAAGCGGCTGACCTCTGCGCGCCTGATCACCAACTCCCCCGGCTCCGTGGCCTCCACCACCTCCCTGAACTACGGGACGAACGACGCCTCCTCCTGTGACACTACCTCCTCCTGCCCGAACGTGAGCCAAGTCAAAGTCACTGTGTCCGACGCGCTGCTGGAGAAGAAGCGCATCTCTGCGGCCAGAGAGAGGAAGGCCACCAAGACTCTGGGAATCATCCTGGGAGCCTACATCATCTGCTGGCTGCCCTTCTTCATCTACACCCTCCTAGTGCCTCTCTGCGACTCCTGCTTCCACCCGGGTCTCTTTGACATCTTCACCTGGCTCGGTTACCTCAACTCTCTGATCAACCCCATCATCTACACCATGTCCAACGAGGACTTCAAGCAGGCTTTCCACAAACTCATGAAGCGCTTTAGGTGCTGCAGGGCGTGAGCCGTGATGGATGACGCTGGGATCCAGACGTGGAAAGGAAATAGGATGAAAAAATGGCCATTATGGGAATGTCCCCAAGTGATGTAAAAGCTTCATTTATGTTCCTGAAGTTTGATTTATGACCTCAGCGGGAAAGAGCAGGACGCCTGTGATGGAGTTTGGCTTTTACGGGCCTCTATAATGTGGCTTCTTAGGTGTCAAAAGGCATAAAATGAATCCCAGCCATCCGTCATCTTTATGCTGCACAAAAAAACACCCAAGATGTCCAACAATCAGTCATATTTAATAGATCAGAACATGATTCTTTTATTTCAGTAGCTCCATCACCCACAAATACATGATAAAGACTGTATTTTACAGTCTTAATATTTTAAAGCCTTTCATTTTGTTGAATATAATGATTTTTTTTGCCTGTTAAAGGTTCATCAACTTCCATATTTAAGCAAATGGTTACGACTGCAGCCAGAAAAATGACCTAAAAATGAGATTTTCTGCAGATTTTGGAACAGGCTTAAGTTACCGGTTCAATGCAGGGGCTCTGAGGGACCCAACAGTGCAGGATGCACCCCCCCATCTGGGTCCCATGGATGCACATTTATAACACAGTTATTCCACATTCCCCTCTTCTGTCGTGAAAAGCACCTCCCCCTAAATCTGCAGTAACTCTGCAGACCTCTTCTCTAAGCTCCTCCGACCAGAACAGAACAGAAAATTGTTTTTTTTTCTATAATTTAATGATAAATGATGGAAAGCGGTGCATCTGCGGTGGCGTTTGGAGTCGACACAGAGAAAGTGGATCTGTTCTCGTTAATCTACATAGCAGGGTAGTTTCTACGGAGCAGAAACGGAGCATGTGGAGTCCAGGGGTTAGAGGTTTCCAGCCATTATTCATCTAAGTGTTGCTGGAACTGGTCCCACATTAGCTCTTATGACACAGAAATACATTGAAACATTATTTCAAAAATCTGACATTTCGGAAAAAACGCAGTTATATCCCAAAGCAACACAGCGTTCAGTCAGACCAGCAGAGATGGCAAAAGTACTCACTTTCCGTACTTGAGTAAAAGTACAGATACTTGTGTTAAAAAATACTCTGGTTAAAGTGGAAGTACTGATTAAACTTCTTTACTCAAGTAAAAGTAACAAAGTACAGGCTTGTAAATTTACTTAAAGTATAAAAGTAAAAGTAGAAACCACTTTTTTCATGCCGTTGCCTACATTTTAAATGGATGTCTGCCAATAGGACTAGATCTCCGTTGTGTTCATTTTCAATCATCTCGTCGTCCATGCTACTATGCTAACGCCACCGCCACCAAGCTGCAATGATTTGCCGCCAATGAATACCGCCGAATCTGTCGATTCATCTTGTAGCGGTGCGTCAAATGCAACGTAGATTCCCATCCAATTAGATTGAATTTGGTATTGATGACGTGAAAAAAAATAACGGTAACTCCATTGAAATGATTCAAAACTAAAGTAACGAGCCAATTTTTTAAAATGTAAGGAGTAGAAAGTACAGATATTTGTGTAAAAATGTAAGGAGTAGAAGTAAAAAGTCGCCATAAAAATAAGTAGTAAAGTAAAGTAAAAATATCAGAAAAATCTACTTGAGTACAGTAACGAAGTATTTGTACTTCGTTACTTCCCATCTCTGCAGACCAGCATACCCATAGTCAATACACATGCACAAGACTTCATTCAATTCAATTTATCTTTATTGTCATTGTCACAAGAATAACGAAATTTTAAAAAAGTGCCGATCGATCGATCAGTGCATATGCTTTAAAGACAAAAACAAAAATCACTGTCACCCCCATTTACACCTAATTTAAGAAATAAATAACAATAACTGATAAAAACAACTAATAAGAATAGCACATTCTGACACACATCATCCATGATGATTAACGGTTATTTTTGGTTGCATTTAGTTTTGTTATTGTCTCTAAGGCGGTTGGTTCTTGGTTTGATTGCTCTGTATCGTCTGCCTGAAGGCATATTTGTGTTTTTCCCTTTAGTTTTGTATGAAAAATAAACTTTAAGCTACCTCAATTGGTGTGTGCATCCCTTCAGTCATGTACAAAAAAAAAACTTATTAAGATTAGATGGCCATACACTTCAAAAACACAAAAAATTAAGTAATTCATTGGGGTTTTTTTGTTCTTTTTTACATGACTAAAGGGATGTACGCCCATTGAGGCAGTTTAAAGTATTTTTTCAGACAAAACTAAAGCGATAAACGGGTACACTGGAAAAAATCAAAATCTAGATAAGTAATTTTTTCTTAAAATAAGTGCATTTGTTCTTGAATTGAGGAGATAAAAGAGACATTTTGCCAACGGAACAAGACAATTTACATTTAAAATAAGAAAACACAATTGCATTGTCTTATTTCAAGCGCATTTTATCTAAATATCTTATTTTAAGAGTAAAAATACTCTAAAACTATCTTATTTACCTACTAAAATTTTGGGTAAATAAACTTAATTAAAGACATTTTAACTTATTTCTAGATTGTTTTTCCAGTGTATCGACTGCACTGCAAAAACGGCCTCAAAATGAGTAAAAATGTCTTAAATTAAGAGTATTTACAATTAATTTGAGCAGGTAAATTAGATGATTTGCCAATGAAATTAGTATTTTTACTCTTAAAATAAGATAATTAGATAATATGAACTTGAAATAAGACAATGCAATAGTTTTTTTTCTTATTTTAAGAGTAAATTGTCTTGTTCCATTGGCAAAGTGTCTCACTTAAATACTTAATTCAAGAAAAATGCACTTATTTTAAGAAGAAATGACTTATTTAGATTTAATTTTTTTTGCAGTGTGTGGGTATGCTGGTCTGCACTAGAAAAACAATCTAGAAATAAGTAAAAATTTCTTAAATTATTTGTATTTAACCTTAATTTTAGTAGGTAAATGAGATAGTTTGCCAATGGAATGAGTATTTTTACTCCTAAAATAAGATAATTAGATAATTTGCACTTGAAATAAGAATATTTAATTGTGTTTTCTTATTTTAAGTGTAAATTGTCTTGTTCCATTGGCAAAATGTCTCTTTTACCTCCTCAATCCAAGAACAAATGCACTTATTTTAAGAAAAAATGACTTATCTAGACTAGATTTTTTTCCAGTGTGACTGAACACCGGCAACTTCTCTGAAGGAAAACAAGCAGATGGAGAATATATATAGACTATTGGGTCCCTTTTTACATTTCTAAAGGAGTTCCTTGGATATACTGGCGAAGATTCTCAGTCATCCAGGTCATAGTCATTCCAAAAAAAATTAAAAACAATCCACTGGACTTTGGTTCCCGGTTTAAAGATGTTTCGCTTCCATCCAGGAAGCTTTTTCTATTCAAAATGTCAGAAATAGCGTTTAGTTCCAGGGTTTATAGAGCGGACCAAAAACACTCCAAAAAGTGTTGAATAGGAAAAGGAATATTCATCCAGGCCAACAATTCCCTTTAATGCCCCCCCTTTCAGAGTCATAGACAGGTATGGGGCATTGCAGGCTAACAAAGAAGCCAAACGTCCCCCATTCCAAAGGGGGGGACCCGTTCATCCGTTTCTATTTGCATGTTTTCTAAACTAAAACCAGGCTTTGTTGGGCTGCTGGATAAAACCTGGAACTAAACGCTATTTCTGACATTTTGAATTGAAAAATCTTCCTGGATGGAAGAGAAACGTCTTCAAACTTGGAAACAAAGTCCAGAGGATTGATTTTTTGTTTTTTTTATGTTGTGCACTGCAAAAACAATCTGGAAACGAGTAAAAATGTCTTAAAATTAGTGTATTTAGCATAATTCAAGCAAGTAAATAATACGATTTGCCAATGGAATGAGTATTTTTACTCTTAAAATAAGATAATTAGATAATATCCACTTGGAATAAGACAACGCAATTGTTTTTTTTCTTATTTTAGATGTAAATCGCCTTATTCCATTGGCAAAGTGTATCACTTAACTGCTTAATTCAAGAAAGAAATGCTCTTATTTAAAGAAAAATAAACTTACTTAGATTTCAATTTTTTGCAGTGTGACCAATGATTTCCAGGCTGTTTGGGTCTAAATGGCATCAGAACCAAGTCAGCAGTAAGACATGAAGCCCAAACAGGTCTTAGATGAAATTAGCCATCAGTGCTAAGATAGAAGATAAGCACATTGACCAGTTTCTGGTGTTTTTATCAGTTACTGATAATCTAAAGCTGAAAGAAAGGCTTAGTTAGTGAGGAAAAAATAAACTTTTCCAACCAGGTTTAAAAATCAATATCAGTTCTTTGTTGTTTTTACGACAAATAACCGGGCGCCAGGTGCGATTGATCGTGACCTTCACAATCAGCTGGTTAAAAACAACATGGTTCCAGGTCCAGAGCCATAGGTTCAGACTGGGTGGCTGGGAGGTTCCAGTGGACGGTGTCAGTTAGAGGGACCCGGGTGTTCCAGGGTGGGTACCTACCACCTGGGTTTAAGGTGGAATTGGTGATGGGTTCCATCGCCTCATTAGTTCACTCTCACTGGGAGTTCTGACAAAGCACCCAAACAGAAAACCAGTTCCTCCAGTCTGAACCAACGGTTTCCCAGGAACGGAATTTTCCTCCCGGCTCTAGATAACCGGATCTTTCCAAGGAACGAAGCGGATGATGTCACCTTTCAGCGGAGTTTCCTTCCATCCATCCTGATGGTGCGAGCTTTGAGTGACTAGACGGACCGGGATGAGGCCGCTGGCCTCGCCTGCACCGCTGCGCCGCAGCCTGCAGGCTCACTTTGCCATAAGAGTTTCCACAGCCAGCATCGGTTGGCTCAAAAAGCACAAACAGCTTGAGACGAAGCTACCAAGAGCCCCGCGGGCAAAAAATACCATTTGTGTTTCATTTTGAACAGGAGCAAATATCGGTGCCTATAAGAAGCCAGTCGGTCCTTCCTGCCTGGCCGTCATCAACGCGAAGCATGAGTCTAGTTTAAAGGGGAAAAAAACAACTTTTTAGGTTTGGTTTTGTGGCCAAAGCATGTTTTAATTTCCCCGGGGGATTTTATTTTCACTTTAAGCCGATTGTAACTGTAAATACTGTTATTGTTGAATGTGAAATAGTGCCAAACATCTCAGATCATCTCAGAGAAAAAAAGGGGGCTTGTCTTAAATGTTAATATTAGCTTTGATGTTCTATGGCGTGTCAGGATTAAACAATCCAGGTCCAGGTGGAAAC
Source organism: Cyprinodon tularosa (assembly GCF_016077235.1). Taxonomy (NCBI): domain Eukaryota; kingdom Metazoa; phylum Chordata; class Actinopteri; order Cyprinodontiformes; family Cyprinodontidae; genus Cyprinodon; species Cyprinodon tularosa. Next base: position 564,442 of record NW_024039283.1, on the reverse strand, counting down.
CTAGCCTGGACGTTCGGCGGACGTCTGGCTTCACACATCCTGAAACTTTTGGAAGGAGAGAAATGTTTTTTAAAAAAAGGTTTGAAATGTGACTGTATTCTGATCTAGATCCCGCGTTCCTGCAGCTGATGAGTCCTTAAAGGAAAAGTCCGTTCAGCAAAGATTAACCAATGGATCATTATTTAGACCTAAAACTAATACATTCGCCGTGATTTAAGATATTTAGCGTTAATCAATAAAAAAACAATGATTTTCATTGTGATCTCAGAGTCTGCGACCGGCCATTTTTCCCCAAATATAGTAGCCCCTCCCCCCTGCCATCTTCCAGCAGTGACGTCACGGTGCGGTTAGCCTAGCGCCATTCTCCCCGCTTTCCAAGCTAAATCAATGGGAACTACTAGACACAGCTGCAATCAACAACAATTATTGAAGATTTCCAGAGGACTTCACCATTGAAATTCACCAGAGCTATAGTGAAACTGACAATGCCCACGTGCATGGCAGCTGGATGCTGGAATACATCGGGTAAAAGTGGAAAAAAAAGAGTTATTCCACCTTTCTGATTCCTGATCCTCCACGGACGGGTTGGTCGTTGGATCGCCAACTTGAAGAGGGAGGATTTGCCATCGAACTTCTGGCCAGAGAAAAAACCCGTAATATGTAGCCAACATTTGGAAGAAGAATGTTTTCAAGATGACTTGGATAATAGCGCGTTGTGACAAACACCAGATACAGCACTGGGACTTGATCAACAGCCGATACCGCACTGTGACGTCACTAACCAGAAGGTGGCAGTAGTGTTCTTTGAAAAACATGGATGCCTCCAGTAAAGCACATTCACATGAAAATTACTCTGAATTAAAAACACTGATCATTTATTGAACAGGATGGAATCATTTCAGATTTAAAGAACTTTCAGAAGTTTGAATTCTGAATATGAGCGACTTTTCCTTTAGGGTGGATCCAGATCCAACCTGGACCAGATAGTCAGGCCTCATATATTCAGGCGGCTGTTCAACTTTAACCCTGTGACACTAATGAGATTAAAAAAAAGCAAAAATAAATGTTTAGCCTTTTTCCCATGTAGGTTAATCGATCTGTTTTTCTGCAGATTCTTAAGGTAAAATCTGTTCTGTAGTTTATCTTCTATGTCACAACGTTCAGTTCTGTTAGTTGATTTTAAACGCCTCAACATTGGAAGCAGAGAGAAGTTTCTGAAGTCGAGGACAGGATGTCTTTGGACCGGTTCTGAAAGATTTCGCATGCTGACGGGTCACGTTCCGTCGTGACTGGAGAGTTTTGGTTTTAGACACGTGCAGGAAACCCTTTGAGATTTATTTGCATTGCTTTGGAAACGAGGAAGTGGATTTTAGCTCGTTCTGATGCCCAGATTTCTCTATCATTCTTCTCTGCCAATAAAATCTGTGATTGATGAGTCTCATCTAGCTGCCATTTCTGAGACCAGATGACTAAACTGGAGTGGGCGCATATATTTTCTGGCCAAAGCATTTAATAACATATTCCAGTCAAAATTAAGGAAATATGTGAAAAGGCTGCAGGCTGAATGATAATGTAAGATTTACTGTAACTGGTGCAACAAATCTCCTCCTAGTTCCTCCCTCTGGGCCCATCCATGGTGCTTAATGGTCCTGGCCATCTAACCATCATAAAGTACGGTGACTCTGTGTAAAGGATGGGCGTCTCCTGCCTGTCCGGATCTCCACAGGGTGGGAGTTTGTCAAAAAGCTGCAATGGATGTTTTTGTCGGCTTAAATCTGAGGCTCCCTCTTTTCTTTAACAGTGTTTTTCTCTATAGATGTAAATGTTTTACTCCAGGAAGGAGGCCTCAGTGTTTACTGAGGAGGAAGTGATAAAGTTCAGAAGGATGCCAATGACTTTATTTCTAATAGAATCAAGTTTATTAATAAAAAGGAAGTCATTACTGCTGATAGCAGCAGAATGCACAGTTATACCGAGAAATGACCGAGTTTGATCTCTGTACTAAATATAGACCTCAGATTCCCTCTTCATTTGAAAATATATAAATCTACATTTGCAAAGAGTTTGTTAACCCCATGGTAAACAGTTTTCCCAGATTAGATTGGTTTCCAAACGTAGAGCATAACAAAAAATAAATAAAAAGAAGAAGTGGCTGTTGTGCTTTGCTATCGGGAGAAGAAAAAGTAAGGCCTATACAGTAGAAGCTATTCAAAATTTCCCCACTTTCCTTGGCTGGCCCTTGGCCGGTCCTTGGCCGGTCCTTGGTTGGTCCCTGGCTGGTTTTTGGCCGGCCCTTGGCAGGCCCTTGGCTGGTCGTCGGCTTGCCCTTGGCCAGTCGTTGGCCGGCCGTTGGCTGGTCCTTGATTGCTCCCTGGCCGGTTCTTGGTTGGTCCCTGGTTGGTTCTTGGCTGGTCCCTGGCTGGTTCTTGGTTGGTCCCTGGCTGGTCCTTGGTTGGTCCCTGGCTGGTCCTTGGTTGGTCCCTGGCTGGTTCTTGGTTGGTCCCTGGCTGGTTCTTGGTTGGTCCCTGGCTGGTCCTTGGTTGGTCCCTGGCTGGTTCTTGGTTGGTCCCTGGCTGGTCCTTGGTTGGTCCCTGGCTGGTCCTTGGTTGGTCCCTGGCTGGTCCTTGGTTGGTCCCTGGCTGGTTCTTGGTTGGTCCCTGGCTGGTCCTTGGTTGGTCCTTGGCTGGTTCTTGGCTGGTCCTTGGATGGTCCTTGGTTGGACCCTGGCTTGTTCTTGGCTGGCCCTTGGCTGGTCCTTGGTTGGTCCTTGGCTGGCCCTTGGCTGGTCCTTGGTTGGTCCCTAGCTGGTTCTTGGCAGGCCCTTGGCTTGCCCTTGACCAGTCGTTGGCCATGGACCAGGCAGTGGCCGGTCCTATGCTGGTCCTTGGCCGGCTGTTGGCTGGTCCCCTACAATTTGTTTTAAAACATCAATCTTTGTACTAAAATATATTTTCTGTCTGGATTTGTGAACGTTAAGATCTAAAGAGTGACCAGAATTTCTGGGCATGTAAACATTTAAATACCGAGAAGGAGTTAACGCATTTATGCTATGTTATGCTTATGCTAACATAATCCTCTTGCTGCAGCCAGGTTTCTGTGAGACACAGTAAATCAATCTGATTATCAAAAATGTCTCTAAAACAAAGTCTGAGGGGAGATATCTTATGTTTAAATGAATATATTTAATTGCTTTAATCTACTGTTCAGTTGCAGTTATGATATTTCTTTTTGCTCCTTTTAGATCATTTTCTCTTTTTTTTATTTTGATGAGGGATAAAATTTTCTGAAAGGGGTAAAGGGTCAATACCAGTAGAGAAGAGGGGATAGATTTAGCCTAGTAAAGTATTTTATCACCTTTAGGGATCAGAGACCACTGGTTCTATCAGAGCACTGCTAGTTCAGATAAGATAAATTCTTAGCTAGAGTTGGACAACACTTTTCCTAAGGTTCAGGTATTGATGGACACTCATAAGTTGTGGGCCTCCTGATTTGTTCTCTGTGTTCTGGACTAGTTTGTGCTTGGAGGTTTGCAGGAATTGCTCCGTGCCATGTGCAAACTTGTCAGCCTTTGGGTTTAAATTATGTGTTTTACATTAAACATATTTTACGGAACCAAAATATCGCAGCAGGGAGAAGCTGCAGCAGATCAGGCAACATTTCAATCCCCTGCTGATGCATTTTGACCAAATGTCTGTTACATAATGAACTATAACGTCTCAATCTACCTTAGAGCTGCATCAGCATGCTTTATATCCTACATTGCAGAAGATCTAAATGTAAAACATGATTAAAAAAATTTAAATCTAGCAAAAAAATGCTACTTTTTTTCTGTCCATCCATCAAAGATGGCGCCTCAGCCTCGTCCTCAGATGAAAAGCGTCCATTTTGGATGAAACTGACGGTGCTGCTCCTTCTCCACTGCAGCTCTGTGACCAATAAGCTCTGTGTGAACAATATGGATGAGCTGAAACTTGTTTGGGGGGGGGCTGTCAGTCCAGAGGAAGGTGAATTTCTTTCCGGCCGCTTTGTGCTGTAAAATGCTTCTGCACTGAAATCTCACACCTGGAGCACAAAACCAATTGCTGCTATTGTTATAAAAAAGGAATCAATAAAAAAGGTCCATGACATCACAAAGTTTGCTCTCTTTCCAACATGTCTTCTTTTATTCTATTGGATTCCAGGAGAATTAACCTCTTAATTCCTGAGTTTATAGCCAGCCGTTGAAAAAAAAAAGGTTTCATTGAATGTTGGATTAAATAGAGGTTATTAATTTCAGCGTTGCATCTATAACTGCAGTGAATTGAGGTATGAAGCTCATTAGTGACACCAGGCATCCCAGGAACAACACAACAATTTTCAATATGTGTTTTAAATGATGTTTTGTTCATAGAAAATTCACAATTTTAAACCAAAAAAAGGTTGTTGAATAAGCATTATTTTTTTTTTATCATCATAGCATTTCAGATTGACCTAATTAGTGGAAAGTCAACTTGCAACACAGTTCCAGAAGCTGTGAGGCCTTTCTTTGCAAACACTGTTAGGAATTAAACATTGTTAGGAATTGAAGGATATGTGCTTCTAAACAATCTTTGGGTTTTAATTATTTGAATGTTTAAACTTGAGCTAAATACCATTTCTTTGCTGCATTTTCCTATTAGCTGCTCAACCTTTTTTGTTGATATAACTGTAGAGAAGTAATCTAGTTCCTTTTACACTGAGAAATCCTTTTAATGTATAGTTATAGGAGTTTTTTATTTCAGTGTTTCTTATATAAAATGTTATAATTAATTATTAATTCATCATTATTGTTTTCATAATTTGAATTTATTATTAGTTTATTTTTGCACAATAGAAATATCTAGAAATAAATGATTACCTTCCCTGTTAAAAGGGAGTTTTTTTCTCTCCACTGTCGCTACAAGCATGCTTAGTGTGAGGGATTGCTGAAGAGTCAATGAGTCGATGCAATCAGCTGGTTTTCCTTAGATAGAAAACTTTGAATCAATCTGACTGGATGATCTGGTGAACTGGAAAGTGACCTGAGATGACTTGATGTGAATTGGAGCTATAGAAATAAACTGAATAGAATTTTATCTGTCTTCCATTATACTCTCCCCCAGTGCAGTCCCTCAGTGCTGGTTCCTCGTCGTTTCTTGGCTCGTCATGTATGTTTTCCCTGATGTCTCCTACATTCTGCTTTTTTCTGTATTCGTTATTTTGGATTTCTGCCTCAGTCACCTGTGAGTAATTCATTAAATCAGCAAAACTCATCTCTGCTCACTAATCTCTGCATTTGGGTCCTCAAAACCTCAACCAAACCGTGGCAGCTCGATCCTGTAAGGGAATTGCTTTCTGCATCTAATGATGCCTCTTTGACCCCTACCAACAGGAGACCCAAGAACTCATTGGATCAACTATAGACTACGAGGGGCGTTCAATAAGTAATTGAAGTAATTTGATCCAGCTCAAATTTTGCATGTGCAATTATTTATATCTCTATGGATTAAGTGGGAAATTGCAGCTCTGAGCTGATTGTGGTTTCTGGTTTACAGGCGATGTCTGAAATGGAGCCTGTTAAGTATTGAGCAGTGATCCGGTGTTTTGTCAGACTAGCATACCCAAAGTCTCTACGCATGCGCACGATGTCAGATTTGTATTCAGCCCTTTAGGTCTGTACAGGAAATAGACTTTAGACTACCCTGACAGGCGTGCATCCATTTAGTCACGTACAGGGGGTAAACTAAAGCGATAAACGGGTATGCTAATCTGACAGAACACCTGTTTTGGTACTTAAAGGATGCACACCACGGGAGACTTTTGATGAAGTGAAAGTAACTTATGGTGATGATGCCCCATTAGATGACATAATAAAATGTTTTACCAGCTCATATGATGGGCCATAAAATCAAACGTCTCTGTGGTGTGCTGATCACTGCTACATATTTTAGTGAAATGTCTGACAGTCTCGCTCTGTTGCTGGTCTGATCAACCATTCAACACACCTGTTCTACTGCAATCAGCTCTTATTGGTTCCACCTGTTTTCACCTCATATATTAACCCCGTGCAGATCAGCTGCCAGTGCCAGATTGTCTCAAGCCACCAGTACGAGCATTCCAGCACTTCTGATCCTGATTGCCAGTCCGTTGCCTGACCTGGTTCTGTCCTTGGTCCTGCCTACCAGCCTGACCCACTGTTGCCTTCCCATTAAAGGAATAGTACACCCAAAACATGATTAGCCTTCATTTTCTACTCACCCCCATGCTGAACAACAGTCTGGAGTACTTTTTTGATATCTCAAAAGCATCTGGAGATCTGGGAGGCTTCTTGCTGTCTGCTGACATTCAAATAATGGAGGTCTATGGCGCCTGAGGCAGAAAGGTCCATAAAAGTCCACAAAAAACGTGTCAATATTCCTCCATACTGCTCGTCCAATGTATTCCAAGTGTCCTGAGTGGGTAGCGTCCAGAATTTACTCGAAACGAAGTCATTTAGAATGTTTTTAGAGCATAAACAGTAGTGTATAGGATTTCCTGAAAGCGCGTTCACGAGTCTACGGAAACCGCGGCAGACCAAACCAGATGAAAGTGAGCATTCAGCGTCTGCTCTGCCGATAATGCAAGCGTAGAAGAAGAAATGTGCTGTTTACCTGTGCAAAGAAAGAAACAACGAAAGAAAAATGTCTGAGGACTTCAGTGTTGAGGAAGAGCATGAGTTCTTTGCCGAGCTGAATGCGCACTTTCATCTGGGTTGGTCTGCCGCGGTTTCCGTAGACTCGTGAACGCGCTTTCAGGAAATCCTATACACTACTGTTTATGCTCTAAAAACATTCTAAATGACTTCGTTTCGAGTAAATTCTGGACGCTACCCACTCAGGACACTTGGAATACATTGGACGACCAGTATGGAGGAATATTGACACGTTTTTTGTGGACTTTTATGGACCTTTCTGCCTCAGGCGCCATAGACCTCCATTATTTGAATGTCAGCAGACAGCAAGAAGCCTCCCAGATCTCCAGATGCATTTGAGATATCAAAAAAGTACTCCAGAGTGTTGTTCAGCATGGGGGTGAGTAGAAAATGAAGGCTAATTATGTTTTGGGTGTACTATTCCTTTAAGCTGCCTGTGAGTACCGGATTCGACCCTAACCCTCGTGAAATCTCTGAGCCTGCCTGTTAGCAGATCCTCACCGGCCCTCCTCTCTTGGATCACCCTACCTGTACTGCTGTTGGATATCTGCCTCTCTGTGTTTGAACCCCTCTGGATAACGCCCCTGGATAACCCTGAAAGGAGTGCCTGCCTGCCCTTTAGCCGCAGCAACAGTTTTCCCCCAAAGCCGAACCTAGTGGGATCCCAGTACCGGATCAGCTCCCGACATCTAGTCGGATCCCAGCCTCTGTATCAGGAGGTTTCCTGCTTAGCAGCGAGCAGCGCCCCCGAACCCTTCGCCTCTTGTGTGTTTTTAATAAAGCTCGTTTCAAACGTCACTGACCTGTGCTGGTTGTAATTCCGGCTCCAGTCCCTGTACGTTACAAAATGTCGTTATTTGTCCCAGTGGAGCAGAATTAATCTGGTTCCAGAACCTTTAACCAGTTTGCTAATCAATAAATCTATTTTCTTTTTACACCTGCTTCTGTGTTTCTATATCTCTGGGTCCTCAGTGCTGTTTAGCACAAAGGCTTCATTAGTACAGCTTTATCTAAACAAACAAACAGCTTTCTCACTTTATTCGTTTCGTTTATATATATGTGATTATGCATTCTACTAACAAACACCCCACTTTTTTTCTTTTCTTTTTTCTGTGTTTTGGTATTTTTGACACGCTATAATCCAAACATTTGGGGCCCTTCTGTTGTCTTGGGTCTCCATGCCAGCATCACTTATAAATGGCGTCTCATCGCAGCTCCAGCTGGTGCAGAAACCTTAGCTGGATCGAGGCCATCTGGACATACGCTCCCAGTACTTTCCAGTTTTGCCATGTTTGGCTTTCATGACTCTGCAAAGATTAAAAATTCTTCCCTGAAGGCTTTGGATAAAGTTTAAAGTCCCTTTAACTTGTGTTTTATTTATTTATTTTTTTTGTCAATCATACATTTTTTGGGATTTAAACAGAACTTGAAAAGCAGCAGAGTCAGAACCTATGGTGATTATAGTAATATTCAGGGCTGTATAGATCTGTAGCTACAGATAAGTATCAGTGTGTATCTGTGAACATCTGGGGGCTAATGTATTAGCATGCTCGTGTCTAAAGGATTCATAAAGCCTCTTTAAAAAGAAAATATGCTCAGTAGATGGAGTGGGCGGCCCCAGACTCACCCGACAGGGCCCAAGGCTGATAAAGAAGTGATCCAAAGGAACCTCACATCACTGGGACACAAGGAGGGCATTCAAAGGGATGGACGGAGTCTGACCCCCAAGAGGTCAAACACTAAAAGGGGCCCAGTCCCTGAGGGGCCCAACTACGGTGACCTCAGTGCCTTGGTCCCACGGGGCCGAGGCAGAGAGCTCATGGGCTCCACCAGCCGCCGGTCACATAAGAGGAGAATCCAGATGTTCACCCCACCCCACAGTGGGGACACCACAGGGCCAAGAAACACGGCCTGGAGGGATATCTACCCAACGGTAGATCATCCATCCATCCATCCATCATCCATCCATCCATCCATCCATCCATCCATCCATTTTCCATCCATCCATCCATCCATCCATCTTCCATCCATCCATCCATCCATCCATCCATCCATCCATCCATCTTCCATCCATCCATCCATCCATCCATCCATCTTCCATCCATCCATCCATCCATCCATCCATCTTCCATTCATCCATCCATCCATCCATCCATTTTCCATCCATCCATCCATCCTTCTATCCATCCATTTTCCATCCATCCATCCATCCATCCATCCATCCATTTTCCATCCATCCATCCATCCATTTTCCATCCATCCATCCATTTTCCATCCATCCATCCATCCATTTTCCATCCATCCATCCATCCATCCATCCATCCATCCATCCATCCATTTTCTTTTCCATCCATCCATCCATCCATCCATCCATTTTCCATCCATCCATTCATCCATCCATCCATCCATTTTCCATCCATCCATCCATCCATCCATCCATTTTCCATCCATCCATCCATCCATCCATCCATTTTCCATCCATCCATCCATCCATCCATTTTCCATCCATCCATCCATTTTCCTCCCATCCATCCATCCTTCTATCCATCCATTTTCCATCCATCCATTTTCCATCCATCCATCCATCCTCCATCCATCCATCCATCCATCCATCCATCCATACAACCATCCATCCATCTTCCATCCATCCATCCAACCATCATCCATCCATTTTCCATCCATCCAACCATCATCCATCCATTTTCCATCCATCCATCCAACCATCATCCATCCATCCATCCATCCATCCATCCTTCTATCCATCCATTTTCCACCCATCCATCATCCATCCATCCATCCATCCATCCATCCATCCATCCATCCATCCATCCATGCTTAAAAAGTATCTCAGGATCAAGCGCATTTTAGCTCATTTCTTCGTCTGCAATAGTTATTTTTCCAAAGCGAAGTACTGAGCTGTTCTCTTGTTTGACTCTTTATCTTCTCTGCTTCAACATGAAGAACATTTTAGGATGTTAAAAAACAGCAGCGTCATCCTAACTAATGAGCTGAAGACCACAGGTAGATAAACCCCAGAGTGATGCCTTATCCGTGCATCGATCTAACCTCAGCTCCACTCTGCTGCTGAGGTTCCTCCACAGTGATCTATGCCGTGGATCTCATCGCTTCAGCCGCAGATGATTCAGTGACAACCAGGAGCAGACCTGTTTGTATAACACCACTCAGCCTGGATGGAGGAGGAGGAGGAGGTGACCGGATCATTTCTGGCTCTCCGGAACCTCCTGTTCACAGAGAGGGTGCCGCGTGGGTGTACTGATACCCTCCTCTCAGGAAAACGTGTCAGTCCTCCAGCGAGCAAAGCTGAGGTTGTTGTTCAGCAGCAGCCTGGAGCTCCGAGCGGCTGATGAATGATGCAGGCAGCAAGAGACAATATCAGGTTTGGGACAGGTAGAAAAATACAGCAGTCAGGTTATAGGTTTTCCTCGTTAGATCTCCACACATGTGGCTTCTTTAAGTAATTAAATACATATGGAGTGAATTCTGTTCCATTATTGGCTTAAACAAAATATATGTTTAAATGTAATGTAAAAAAAAAATGTAATTCAGGAAGGAAAATTTGAAAACATCTTAATCAGAAATGGTTTTCAAACTTTATTCTTTCATTATTTTCTTTTACTGGTTTTTATATTTTCAGGTTTCCGCATTTCTGTCATGATGGGATAAAGATGTCTAACCCATATGCAGAAACACACGGAGGAATGGAGAAAGTTCAGAAGGTTTATTGAAATTAGTGTAAATAAAATGTGAACGGGAACTGGGGTGGTCAGACTGGTCACGGCTGGATCTTGGGGGGAAACCTGTGAGTCCAGAGGCTAAACGGCAGGCAGAGGGCTGAGGGCTGAGGGCTAGGTTGAGACGGAGACTGAGTGCAGGCAGGCAGGTTTCAGGCTGAGAGAAGGGATTCAGATCTGCAGGGGGGAACCTTGTGAGTCCAGAGGCTAAAAGGCAGGCAGAGCGCTGAGGGCTAGGTTGAGACGGAGACTGAGTGCAGGCAGGCAGGTTTCAGGCTGAGAGAAGGGATTCAGATCTGCAGGGGGGAACCTTGTGAGTCCAGAGGCTAAACGGCAGGCAGAGCGCTGAGGGCTAGGTTGAGACGGAGACTGTGTGCAGGCAGGCAGGTTTCAGGCTGAGAGAAGGGATTCAGATCTGCAGGGGGGAACCTTGTGAGTCCAGAGGCTAAACGGCAGGCAGAGGGCTGAGGGCTAGGTTGAGACGGAGACTGAGTGCAGGCAGGCAGGTTTCAGGCTGAGAGAAGGGATTCAGATCTGCAGGGGGGAACCTTGTGAGTCCAGAGGCTAAACGGCAGGCAGAGCGCTGAGGGCTGAGGGCTAGGTTGAGACGGAGACTGAGTGCAGGCAGGCAGGTTTCAGGCTGAGAGAAGGGATTCAGATATGCAGGGGGGAACCTTGTGAGTCCAGAGGCTAAACGGCAGGCAGAGGGCTGAGGACTGAGGGCTAGGCTGAGACGGAGATGGAGACTGAGTGCAGGCAGGCAGGTTTCAGGCTGAGAGAAGGGATTCAGATCTGCAGGGGGGAAGGGAACCTTGTAAGTCCAGAGGCTTGTCGGCAGGGAGAGGGCTGAGGCTGAGTGCAGGCTGGCAGGTCTCTGGCTGAGAGAAGGGATTCAGATCTGCAGAGGGGGAACCTTGTGAGTCCAGAGGCTGGTTGACTGGCAGAGGACTTAGGTCTGAGGCTGAGACTGAGGGCTGGCAGGCAGATTCCAAGTTGAGGTCTCTCTCTTCAGTGTTACAGGTTTCCAGGCAAGTCAGGTTCTGAGAGACAGGGAGAAAAACTGGGTCAGACAGGTTCACAAGAAAAATACAGAGATATGATCAGGCAGGTTTAGGTCTAGCTGTACCATTACTGGCTAACACTCTGGCGCCGGAGTATCAGTCTCCTCCTTCTTAAGTAGGAGTCCTCTTGATGAGCAGATGGAAGACAGGTGTTGCAGGTGAGCACAGGTGAGCACGAGCCCTCAGGAAGGGATCCTCGGCGCCCTCTGGTGGGCAAGCCTCCAGATCCCAACAATTTCTGTCTTTCAGTTTGAGTTTTATAAACTGAATCCTCGTCCGTTGAACAATAAAAACGTTGCAGCTCACATCCAGCAAACCTTGCAAAGTAGCAGTATACGTTTCCAACGTGTCAAACAACTTTTTTGGATGTTGTCAGTTGTGGTAATTTCTATGACAAGGTTATTAACAGTGTTGTATAAAGTACTGAAATCTCAGAGTCAAGTAAAAGTATAGATTTCTCTCCACAATATGACTTTGGTAAAAGTCCAGGTCACTGAAATGTTACTAAAGTCTGAAAGTATCTGAAATGTCTTTTTCAAGGCTGCACTTTTAAAAGATGAAATTGTCCAGTGAGCTGTTTCTAAACGAAATTTCTTTTTGTTTGACACTTATGTAAACAAAATGACAAATAAAATATGTCTAAAGTCTAAAAGTTAAGTATAAAAATTACTGTAAAAGTAGCTGTACTCAAGTAATGTGATGAAAAGTATATAAAAAAAAGTAAAACAAGGCAAATGCAATTTGAAAGATATTTTTAATATTTTGGTAAACTTTAAAGGTCAAATTCACTAAAAATAATATTCACACCCAAGTGAATTTGCATATTCGCTTAATATTTAGCTTGCTAAATAATTAGTTTGTTAAATAAATATTTTATTTGGAGTTAAATATTTATTTAACAAACTAAATATTTTATTTTGCAAACTAAATATTTTATTTTGGAGCTAAATATTTATTTAAAAAACAAAATATTTATTTTGCAGCTAAAGGCTTTGTTGGGCTACTGTATAAATCAGGGGTCACCAACCTTTTTAAGGCTGAGGGCCACTTCAAGGGTACCGAGACGTAGGAAGGGCGACCATTACTGACCCATGAGCTGCAGGGGTTAACGTTAGCCTAAACTTTGTCCATTATCAACATATTTTCATTGTTTCTGTTAATTTCTGAGTTTATTTAGACATTGTCATTTTTGAAATCTCTATAAATGATTAAAAAGAAGAGCAACAGAATAAAATAAAATTTAAAACTTAGCCCACTGGTGGGTTGTTCTTTATTTAGAAGACTCTGAGGGCCCCCCATGGGGTCCTTGAGGGCCCCTTGGTGCCCGTGGGCACCGCATTGGTGACCCCTAGTATAAAGCCTGAAACTCAACGCAAGTCAAACTCATTTTGGAATAAAGTATTTCTACTTCCAGGGGTTGACGTTAAGGATTTTTACCACTTGCCCGACTTTCACATTTCATTTGCCCAGAAACAATTTTTACTTGCCCAGTATAATGTTTGATAAATATAGTTCCTAATATTCATTTTTGTATATATATCAATGAAACATGTTTGTTTTTTAAATGTTTTTTGTAATTCAGTATTTTCTAAGTTTCCAGGTTCCTGGTGTGTATCTGCATGCGTCAGATAATGAACTCCAGCCTACATTACCGTGTTAACATGCTTTTCAATCCTTCCTGCACATTCTTTTCAAACTAAACTTTGCTTTAAACTGTTGTGTGCTTGGAAAAATATAAATTGTAATGTTAAAAATCTAAAAAGTTAAAAACTTAAGATAAATCACAAGACAGAGGTCAATGAATAACTTTTATTTTAAAGTCACAGTATGTTTATAGAAGATAATACTATTAATATAATGTGATTTTTCTAGAGAATCATAATACATAGTTATTTTATTCAGGGTTTCCACAGTCTGACATCATTTCAGAATTCCCTGACTTTTAACGGACTCAGGATTAGTTTTCTCTGACAAAATAAATGCAGCCGTTTGTCGTTTTGGTAACTGCATCAAAATTACCGCTAGGTGGACAAAAATCGCGCCATCTGGCGGAAAAATCACGCGACAATGTGTACAAAACAACAAAAATGGCGCCGGCAACACTTCTGGGTCGTTTTCATCGAATGTCTGTGATTTTAAAGTCATTTTGAGTGATAATTATTTATTTTTTTTGTGAATTTGTACTCTCCCGACAATAAAAACTACTTGCCCCAGGAGACCGGGTAATGGTTAACATCGAGCCCTGACTTCGTAAGTATACAACAGTGGTTATTACAGTAGTTGTTCTTACTGCAGCTTTATGCACAGTTACCTTTACGAACTGCTCCGAACACGATCAGTGGTATAAAACATAAATATTATGATCAAAGGCAGAAGAAGTCCAGCCGTGAAATCAGCTCCATCTGCAACCAGGATCAACTATTTCTGGACCAAACAGCTTCAGCTACTTTACTTCTAACGTGCTGCTTTTACAGCAAATATGTTGATAAATACAATCTGAGACGTCTCCTTGCTTTTCCTAAGGACTTTCAGTTTAAGAGTGAAACTCTTACAATAACAGATAGTTTACAAATGAAATATCAAACTATCTCCTTAACCTACTCAAATTAAGGATAAATACACTTAATTTAAGACATTTTTTCTTATTTCTACATTGTTTTTCTAGTGCGGACAGAGAGGAGTGATAAAACAAAAAGGATATTAAGGCTTTTATTTTCTCAGGAAAAACATAATTAACCTTTAACACATTATATTTTAGTACGTTTACTATTTTTGAGGAGGGAAATACGTAATTTAGGTCCTTTTAACTAAATTAAATTGATGGCGACCCGGATGTATATCTGGATGCGAAGGACGAATCGTGCTTCCAGGACGGATCGCGTAGGAACAAGGTGCACCAGAGGGTCTGTAGACATAAACGCAGACCATGTGGTTTCTGAGTATAAATCAGCCTTATTCAGTCCTTTAGTCCTCGACGCGGCGACCCGGGTTCGATTCCGGCCTCTGGTCCTTTGTCTCATATCTCTCCCCCTCTATCTTACCCCCTCCCCCTGTCAGCCTACTGTCCAAAGAACGAGCCACTAGTGCCGTAAAATCTAAAAAAAACAAATAAGAACTAACAAGTGTAGAATGTAAATATCTGGCTGGCTTGCCAAACATAGAAGCAGTTGTTCTGCGTTATTTAATCCCGTTTCTGACCTAATACTCACTTAGCAACACAGAGAATGCAGCATGTAGACAGGGTGTCTACATACTGGAAGTCACGTACGAATCTTGGCAAAAACAGGGTTCTTACTGGCTGACTCGCACGCAATCAGGTCATGAGCTAAGAGATTTCCAGGAAGAGCGTCCAGTCGTTCGCGTGCATCCACACAGTGCGATGTGGAAACTATAAACGCCGCCTAGAATGGACTGAAGGTGGGGGAATAATAACTGAAATGTGACGATGCGTTGCTGGATGTATGAAGTGTTTAAGACAGCTGTATGAATTCGGTTTTGTATTTAAATGTTTCCCCCCTCCGGATGATAAAATGGTGTGAATCGTGGCCTTCTTTCTGTCATAAGGGAATTCTACCAATGAGCTTCCATACAACCTTTATAAAAATAAGAATTTAATTGAAAAAGCCCAGAATATCATCTAATTTCAAAGGGCATCAAATGTTTTTAAAGTTCAAAGGTCTAATTCTTGCAGAGCTCTGACCGAAGGAGGCGGATCTCCCTGCAGGTTTATCCTTCAGAACCGACCCGTCGATGGGGCAAAGACCCTGCAGATATCTGAGGATCAGCTGGACGTGTCGCTCCCATACCTGGAGGATTGATTCCCCAACAGAACAGCATGACGTCAGCATCAGGAGCCTGAAAAGTTTCCATCTCCTTTACATCTTTCCCATGTTCTGCCTCAAAACCTGGAATTAAAATGAATGATTTCAGAGTTTGCATCATTTAGAACATGCCTGTGGGAAATGTTTCCCATTCCGGTCAGAGCATCATGTGATCCTCAAATATTTAGCGAAAATCCAGGTTGTACAAACTTTATGGAGCAGGAGGTCGTGTGTCGAGAATAATGATGCTAAAATGTTCGATTTCCTGCATCCCAGAAAGCCGGTTCAGCCATGAGGGATCAGGAGGTTTTGATCCAGCTCAGGTTATTATAGCTCAATAAAATTAACAATAAAACAAAACTGAAATGTAGGAAAAATGTATATACTGAAATAAAGAAGAACTGTAATTAAAAAGGGAAAAAAATCTATATTATATAGTAAAACTTAATATTAATATAAATACTCTTCATTTTGCAAAACTGATCTGAAAATTGTTTTTCTTTTTTTCCACAGGACAAATTGACCTAAAAGTTTAGAGAAGAATAAATGTTTGTTTGTGTATTTCTTACATTTTATGATCACATATCTGTTAACCCTTTATAAGCCACTAATTGAAATACTTTGAAAATAAAAATAAAAAGTTTTATTTGACGGCAAAACCTTATTAGTTTTGTAACATTCAAAGATTGATTGAAGTTTTCTATCTAAGGAAAACCAGCTGATTGCATCGACTCATTGACTCTTCAGCAATCCCTCACACTAAGCATGCTTGTAGCGACAGTGGAGAGGAAAAACTCCCTTTAAACAGGAAGAAACCTCCAGCAGAACCAGGCTCAGTGTGAGCGGCCATCTGCTGAGGCCGAAAGATAAGATATATATAAAACAATATAAATCTATTTATAAAATAAAACAATCTATGAAAAACACAGAATGAAAGAAACACTTTTTTTGTTACAACATAACCTTAGAGCTTTAATACAGACAAAAGTTTTTTTACTTTTTTTACTTCGCTCTGAAACTTTTTTCCAACTTATTTTACAGTAGCTTATAAATCATTCTTGGCCATGTAGCTGCTGAATGGCTGGATATAAATCTTGTCCCTTTAGATCTCACTATTTAACCTCTAAAGGGTAAGAATGTATGAAAACACCTAAAACTAGTATTAGAAAAGAGGAAAACTAAACTAAGACAAAGCATTCCTAAAATAACGTGATCCAATATAGACGACCAAATTCATTAAAACTGAAGTAGAATGAAAAACCCCAAACTGTCATGTTATTGGCAGTTCCTCCGGTTCCTGGGGAGTCAGTGGGTTATCCTGTGCTCTGGTTCTGTATTGAAGGCACATACCTGAGTTCTGTGTCCCAGTTGGACTCTACATCCTGCATTGATGATCGAATCAGTAGATCGGACAAAGAAAAACATCCATTAAAGGTTTTTCTTCCAGTTCTAGTTAATTAATAATGTATTTATAATCTGCTGGTAAAATTGGACAACAGGAGTGAGGAGGGAAGATGGATTCCCATTGGTCAGAACAGACATTCTAGAGGTCAAAGTTCACGTTAACAGAGCGCGTTTGTTTTGGGCTTGAAGAGAAAGTGACCTCTGCAATTCGCAAATCTCAAACTGAAAAATAGAAATAAAAAAACACTTATTAAAAACCTGCAAAAGACAAAATTATTAAACAAATACAAAAAATTAGCCTATTGTTGCCTAACGGTAAATCCCCCTGGGTTGTTGACAGGTTGGTGCAGTTTAGATTCTGTTGATGTTGGGCTGAGATGTTTTATGAGTCTTTAGGCGACCTCCGGACTAAGAAATTAACGGTAAAGTTTATTGCAGGCTTTATTATTGCTCGGCCTTTTTCCAACGTCGGCTCATTTGTAATTGAAAGGAAACAGTTTGGATGAACAGGATCTTTGTTACTTTGAGCTGATGAGGAATTATCGACTTGCTGTCTCTTCTCATCACTTTGTGTCAATAAAGCTCTCATCGATCGCTCACTGTGCTTTTTCTGTTCAGCTGATGGACAGGCATTGAAAGGTGCGTCCTCTGGATGAAAGGTCTTCTGAGACGAAGACGAGATAAGCTTCCAGATCCTCCACACATAATCACCAACTGAAAGTAGGAGCTTCTGTCTGGGTTCAGCAGAGAGCCTCAGTTTCAGATCTTTCTGATCACCGATGATGAGGAGGATGTTTCCAAGGCTCGTAAAGCTCTTATGGAACCATTAGTCGACCTTCTTACTGAAGAACACGCTCTGAACAGAACCACTAGTTTAGAGGCGTCCTCCTTGGACCTGGACACATCTCATTTACCAAGACCAGGTCCAAAGTAAGACTTGCTGGAACCGAGTGGCTGTGGAGCCGATCCAGTTATTCACAGCAGATATCTGACTGAGGAAAACATTCACCAGCTGTGGGTGATAGTACTAACCATGCTAGCTGAGCTAACCATGCTAGCCGAGCTAACCATGCTAGCGGAGCTAACCATACTAATCGAGCTAACCATGTTAGCTGAGGTAACCGTGCTAGCCGAGCTAATCATGCTAATGGAGCTAACCATGTTAACTGAATAACCGCACTAACTAAATAAACCATCCTAGCTGAGCTAAACATGCTAATGGATATAACCATGTTAGCGGACCTAACTGGGTTAATTAAATAAACCATCCTAACTGAGCTAAACATGCTAATGAAGCTAACCATGCTAATAGAGCTAACCATGTTAGCTGAGCTAACTGTACTAACTGAATAAACTATTCTAACTGAGCTAAACATGCTAATGGAGCTAACCATGCTAGCTGAGCTAACCATGCTAGCCGAGCTAATCATGCTAATGGAGCTAACCATGTTAGCTGAGGTAACTGTGCTAGCTGAGCTAAAAAGGCTAGCAGAGCTAACCATGTTAGCTGAGGTAACCATGCTAGCCGAGCTAACCATGCTAGCGGAGCTAACCATACTAATGGAGCTAACCATGTTAGCTGAGGTAACCGTGCTAGCCGAGCTAATCATGCTAATGGAGCTAACCATGTTAACTGAGCTAACTATGCTTACTGAATAAACTATCCTAACTGAGCTAAACATGCTAATGGAGCTAACAATGCTAACTGAGCTAACCATGCCAATGGAGCTTACATGCTAGCTGAGCTAACCATGCTAATGGAGCTAACCATTCTAAGTCAGCTATTAATCCTAACTGAGCTAAACATGTTAGCTGAGCTAACCTTGCTGGCTGAGCTAACCATGATAAATAAGCTAACCATCCTAACTGAGCTAACCATGCTAAGTGAGCTAACCATACCAAGTGAACTAAAATCCTAACTGAACTAACCATGCTTATTGAGCTACCATTCCTAACAGAGCTAACATGCTAGCTGAGCTAACTATGCTAATGAAGCTTACAAGCTAGCTGAGCTAACCATGCTAATGGAGTTAACCATGCTAAGTCAGCTATTAATCCTAACTGAGCTATCCATGCTAGCTGAGCTAACCATGCTCGCTGAGCTAACAATTCTAAGTAAGCTATCCATCCTAACTGAGCTAATCATGCTAGCTGA
Source organism: Cyprinodon tularosa (assembly GCF_016077235.1). Lineage (NCBI taxonomy): Eukaryota > Metazoa > Chordata > Actinopteri > Cyprinodontiformes > Cyprinodontidae > Cyprinodon > Cyprinodon tularosa. Next base: position 545,561 of record NW_024039283.1, on the reverse strand, counting down.
GCTAGCCATGCTAACTGCTAATATCAGTTTAAAATGTGATTAATTATGATTGTAAAATTGGAGGACAGAATCTTTTTTTTATAGTTCTACAGTTTTCTGAAAATGTTATTATATTTTTATTATAAAGATGAACTATTGTTTATATAATTGGTTGAATATATAAAAAATCTGGAGAATATGGACTAGTTAAATTATAAGAACATAAATGCTCTTTAAACTTCATTCATATTATTAACGAGCTGAAGACTCAATCCTACTACCACACTTTGTTTGGTCCACTCTATAAAGCCTGGAACTCAACACTATTTCTGACATTTTTTATTTAAAAGGCTTCCTGGATGGAAGAGAAACGTCTTTAAACTTGGAAACAAAGTCCAGTGGATTGTTTTTAACTGTTTTCTTGGAATGACTCTGACCTGGATGAATGAGAATCTCCACCGGCGACTACAACGATAGTAAAAAGGGGAGCAGAAAAGAGAGGATCATGTCCAGCCAGTAATTAGGCTCTGAAATGTCCCTCCATTAATCTAATGGGATGTTTGGTTCCGATTCTAGCCGGCAGAAATCCATCCTCACACGTTAAAGAGCAGAACAGGATCAGGGTAAATATTTATCAGAGGGTTTGTAATGATCTGAGGAGCTTTGTCTCCCTCTGGGTAAGGGACTCATTCACCTCTGAAAGGTCATCATTAACCGTTACGGCGCTCTGTGGGAACCCTCTAAAGGATCTTTGACTTCCTGTCAGCGGCTGTCAGATGGAAACGCCCCCTGGAAGCTCCGTCTCTGCAAACAGCAACAGGAGGAGGAGGGAGAGGAAAATACAGACGTCTCTTCCTCTGCACATCTGAACTGCACTGGGAAAAAATAATTTTCCTTAAAATAAGTGCATTAGTTCTTGGATTAAGGAGGTAAAAGAGACATTTTGCCAAAGGAAGAAGACAATTTACATTTAAAATAAGAAAACACAATTGAATTGTCTTATTTCAAGTGCATATTATCTGATTATCTTATTTTAAGAGTAAAAATACTCATTCCATTGGCAAACTATCTCATTTATCTGCTCAAATTAGGGTTAGGACAGAGGACCAGCCAAGGACCAGCCGAGGACCAATCAAGGAAGAGGCAGTAACCAGCCGAGGACCAAACAAGGACCAGCCAAGGGCCAACCAAAGACCATCGAAGACCAACCAAGGACCAGCCAAGGGCCAACCAATGACAAGCCGAGGACCAACCAACGTCCAGCCAAGGACCAGCCGAGGACCAACCAACGTCCAGCCAAGGACCAGCCGAGGACCAACCAGGGACCAACCACGGACCAGCCGAGGGCCAACCAAGGACCAGCCGAGGGCCAACCAAGGACCAGCCGAGGGCCAACCAAGGACCAGCCGAGGGCCAACCAAAGACCAGCCGAGGGCCAACCAAAGACCAAAGAAGACCAACTAAGGACCAACCAAGGACCAGCCAAGGGCCAACCAATGACAAGCCGAGGACCAACCAACGTCCAGCCAAGGACCAGCCGAGGACCAACCAGGGACCAACCACGGACCAGCCGAGGGCCAACCAAGGACCAACTAAGGACCAGCCGAGGGCCAACCAAGGACCAGCCGAGGGCCAACCAAAGACCAGCCGAGGGCCAACCAAAGACCAGCCAAGGGCCAACCAAAGACCAAAGAAGACCAACTAAGGACCAACCAAGGACCAGCCAAGGGCCAACCAATGACAAGCCGAGGACCAACCAACGTCCAGCCAAGGACCAGCCGAGGACCAACCAGCGACCAACCACGGACCAGCCGAGGGCCAACCAAGGACCAACTAAGGACCAGCCAAGGGCCAACCAAGGACCAGCCGAGGGCCAACCAAGGACCAGCCGAGGCCCAACCAAGGACCAACTAAGGACCAGCCGAGGGCCAACCAAGGACCAGCCGAGGCCCAACCAAGGACCAACTAAGGACCAGCCGAGGGCCAACCAAGGACCAGCCGAGGGCCAACCAAAGACCAGCCGAGGGCCAACCAAAGACCAAAGAAGACCAACTAAGGTCCAACCAAGGACCAGCCAAGGGCCAACCAAGGACCAGCCGAGGCCAGCTGAGGGCCAACCAAGGACCAGCCGAGGACCAGCCAGGGACCAGGCAAGGGGCAGCCAAAGGCCAACCAAGGACCAACCAAGGACAAGCCAAGGACCAGCTGAGGGCCAGCCAAGGGCAACCAAGGACCAGCAGAGGGCCAACCAAGGTCCAGCCAAGGAACAACCAAGGTCCAGCCAAGGAACAACCAAGGTCCAGCCAAGGAACAACCAAGGTCCAGCCAAGGAACAACCAAGGTCCAGCCAAGGAACAACCAAGGTCCAGCCAAGGAACAACCAAGGTCCAGCCAAGGACCAGCCGAGGGCCAGCCAAGGATCAGCCAAGGACCAGGACCAAGGTCCAGCTTTTGAATGTGATGTTTGTAATAATTCATTAAAAACTTACTGAATGACTGATCGGCCCTTTTGTCCTCAGCTCAAATGTTGCGGTTCGACTAACCTGAACCGACCGGATCGGCTGATCTTAGCTGCCATTGCAGTGGGTTTGGAGATGAAAAGGCTGCATTGGGTTAAAGCCTCCTGCTGTAAAAACCTGAAGGGTGTTGAGTCACTCAGCTTTAGCCTCCCTCAGACTGACAGCTGAATTACTGCCTGTCTTTCATCATCCTGACAACACAATTATTACTTTCCAGAAAAGAATAATACATCATTTATTTTTTAATAAGATTATCCGAAACCTACAATTGAGCCTATTTGTGTTCAGCAGCTTCAATATAAACTGCTTCCCTCCTGCTGCTCTAAATGAGGCGTCGTGTGGGCCGCCAGCTCGGAGCCTTTCCAGCCTCTCTCTGCTGATCTGAATAAAACAGCCGTCTTATTCCAGCTGGTCATAAACTTCTGCATGTTTGTCCCACGGAAGATGCTCCACCTGCTTCCTGCCTCTGCAGCCGTATTTCCTGTGATCCCACATCTCAGTTCACGTTTCAGATAAATATTTGATGTTTGCGATCCAAGCTAATGAAAATCGGGAGTGTTTACCTGGCTGCCATGTTTTCCCTCTCCTCCCTGCTTTGCGTCTTTATCTGTTTGTCCTCTGCTCAACATGGACACCCATTTAGGACATCAAATAACTCAGCGCTGAGATAAAAGTTACCCCATCAAGGCATGTCCCCAGACAGGCTTCCTGCAGTATCTTGACATTTACTGTCCAGAATCTCAGGCGCGCTGCAATCATGCTGCGGGAGCCATGCTGATAAGTAGGCGCCGCAGCTCCGCCTGAGCAGGTCTTTATCCTCAGCTAAGAGCTGTGAAGGAGCGGACGGCTGCTCTTTGTGGAGCTGAGCTGAATCACTGCAGAGAGATATCTGCCCCTCAAACAGCTGAGGAAATTGCTCTCTGAAGCTGTAAAAAATGCATGATTTCAGGAGTGATGGCTCAGGAGAGAAGGCAATATGCCACTATTTCTTCTCTCCCCACATTTTCAGATGACAAAAATGAGTTTGTTTTGTGTGAGAGACAGAAATGACCATAAATAATCAGGAAAATATGGCAAACATTGGAGTAAAAGTAGCAGTGAGATGCACACAGTGGGTTTGCAAAACGTCTCTCAGGTGTGGAGATCAGAGGGAGAGGTTCAAACCGGACGCCGCAGACGTCCTGAAAATGAGTTCCATCTGACAGAGCTGGAGGTGGACGACCGCACAGATTCAAATGATTGAAGAAGTGGTCGAACCTTCAGCATGACTGTGCATCAAACAGCAGCAATCAGAGAATGAAATAACCATCCCTCTATGATAACATTTGGCAGCTTGGGAACATCTAAGGACCCTTTGGAGGGTTACTGGCAGGAAGGCGGAACAGAAACAGAATTACTTCCTGAACTCAGGCCCCTGTCACACCTTGATGATCTAGACCAGCGTATGTCTAACGTACGGAAAATCTGGCAAACACGCTGGAATATGTCAGATAAGTAATGCTACGTTCACATCGGACGCAGCAGGCGCGGCAGAAGCAGCGAGTTACATGCAGAGTCAATGGTTGATGCGCGTCAAGGCGCAGCTAAAGGTCCCACATCGCGTTTTGAGCAGCTGAAGCAGCGCGTCGGGCGCGTTTAAGCATCTGACGTGCGTGACGCGCCGCAAACGCGCTGCTGCTCGAGATGGAAAAGTTGAACTTTCAACCAATCAACCAATCAGAGAAGCTGGCAGAGAGACAGACACATCACTGATGATACAGAGCGCTGTGATCACTCCTCTGAAACAGTTTATTGACGCATAAATTAACTTAAAATGCAGAAATCTGCCGGCAGAATATGTTCGCTTTTATTATCCTGCAGAGAGATTTAGCTCTGTCTAGGCAAAGCTTAGTACATAGATTTATACCTTGCAAAAATCCCAACACACACACACACACACACACACACACACACTCCCCAGGGGAACCAACCCACCCCCTGCATAAAGAACTTTCTTACACTATAACATTGAAGCAAAATAACTTGAATTCATCAAGGCCGTTCCCTGTCAGGTTAATACATCTTTCACTGGCTGGATGGATCTTCTCACAGCAGTCCTCCCCTTCATGCCATAAAGGAAGCCCTGTGACTCATTCTTATCTCTCATGACCTTCGTTTGGAGCCTGTGAGGCTAAGAACAGACATACCTCTACATTTTTTACTCCACACAACGCAAGTGGGTCAATCAAGAACTATCTGTGGGTCTAGATATGGAGGAGGTGGTGAGGAAGTGGAAAACGCAAGGGGTAACTTTGTGAGACATGAGGGCCAAAAAAGAGCGGAGATCCGAGTGGAAAAAGGGTCCCAGCGTTCTCGCGCACCTCGTTCTTCTAGCGGGTCCATATTCACCAGTTGTTTTCCACAATGGCGGTCATACAAACAAAACACTCCGGTAAGGAACCAAACAGGAAATAAACATAGTGTACAACGGATGTAGATTTGACCAATCAGACGCCTCCTGTCTGCGGCACTGTCTGTGGTCACCTACAATTTTGGAGATTGTCTGCGGAAGGGGGGGAGGGGTATAACTGCAATAATTGCAACACTTACGCAGATGACCTGGTTTTCTGAGCATTACTCAGCCTAACTTCCAGCTACTGTATAATTAGCCTGGTGAGACCATCCTGATCTCGCGAGCTTTCAAGGTTTCACTCGCAGATCAGTCTGGAGACTCTCCGTTAAAGAAAATTTGGAGCCGTTCACCAAACAAACGTCCAATCAGCGTTGGCTTTGAGGCGGGTTGAGGTGTGACGCAACGAGAACCGCGACAATTCAGTCTAAAGAACATGAGCCCCTCCCTATTGTCTATGTGCATTCAGAAAAATAGTTTTCATTCTCCAGACACTTCTTATCTCCCTGAACACACCTTAAGGACACCAAAATAACCACCTTTGAGTCTTCTTTAGCCTCTTTCCCATTGAAATTAGCAGGTTAAGATGTTTTTCAAACATGGGTCGACTGACTCTTAATCAGTATTTGGCATAAAAATCTGATCTAAAACCTCACTGGCAGCTGCGTGTCTGGTGACGCCATCATGCTGGGTTAGCATTGATGATTTTACAAGGGCACCAGAAATCAGGAAAGTGAACAATGGAGAGCAACATGTAAGGGAGCCAGGGCGTAATCAGTGTGCTTTAATGTTTCGCTCTATTATCCGTCTGAATCTCTCTCACCAGAGCTGCTCCATGTTTATCGAATGTAAACAGACTTATTTCAGCTTGTTAGATCAGAAGCTACCGGCGCAGTGTGATGTCTGTATGTTGTGTTCAATGGTATCAGGTAAATTAGCAGGTCAACCTGGCTCTAGTGTTCCCACATCATGCCGATCAGTGCAGAGTCTACCCGGGTAGACACGCGTCAGTAAGAGTTCCCACTGCCACTAAAAGCCCATTGTTCCCAGGTCTAAACAGGTTTTTCTATCAGTGGGAAAGGGGGTACCAGTAACAACTTCCCCACTAAAGAGTGTTGTTGTCATGTTAATTAAAATAATACCTAAACAACCTCTGAAGAACTGGTTCTGTGTTCTTATAAGGAGCATCAATAAATATTGATGTGAACTCTGAACATTGTCAGACACTCAAAAGTTAAGTGGAACTATTGGCTATTTCAAAACCACCTTGTTCCAAAACAGATTGCCTTAAACATTTTCTATATAGAAGTAACTCTGAGGTCCCAGACTGGGATCCAGAACCACGAGACCAAATAATGACACTCCTATTTTAACACATATTATTATGCTTACTTCTTCATTACAAAATGGTTTGGTGACATTTCAAATGCTCTAAATGAGGGTAAAGCCAATTTTAAATAATTCCAAACCCTTCAATATAAACTTTGGTTCTCAAACATAAAATCCAGGATGAACTGTGATATCATTGCATTATTTTATTGATTTGTTTTAGTGGCTCAGTTCAGTTGATTTTTTTCAGCAGCATTTCGACAAGTTGTTTTTACTTTAAATGAGATGGTTTTTGTTATTTAATTCTTATATTATGAATGGAAGTTATTGTGAACTGTTTCAGAGTTAACAGTTTGAACATAATTTAAGCTCAAATCAAACTTCTATTTGTTGTCCTAATAGTTGACTGACCCAAAGTTTTATATTTAGATAATATGTGTACAACAGCATTTAATTGCACAATAATGGTATAGGAGATTTATAACACTTGTTGTACACTTTACAAGCCTTTATTAGACAAATTAAGCTCCGTAAAAGTCTAGCTTTATCGCCGAGGCAACATTGCCTTTCACTGTGCAACTAACCTCCTCTCTGCAGCCCTGCTCCCTTTTAGACATCTCTGTTGAGTTCTGAGTGCAATCCCATGAAGTATAAAGAATGATCCCCTAAAATCAGGCATTTTTCTGCTATATTTTACTCCAGTTGGTGCAAGGTCATCCGTTGTTGAGGAGAAGGATAAAACCCTGAGACCCTGCATTGATTAGCAGAGCCTAAACCAGAGAACAGGGGGAAGAAAAACTCAGCTTTCAAATCAATACATGGAACAACCATTTTCTTGATAATTGAACATCGCAATGGTCATCACCTAGTCTGGATTAAGGAGAGGTTCTTAAAGTATTTAGTTATGCCCTTTTGGCTTGCTAATGCCTCTGCAGTCTTTTAGAGTCTTTTAAAGCAGTTTTAAGGGATTTCATTTTTTTTTTTGGTTCTAATCTACGTGGAGAACATCCTAATCTTCTCTTAGAAGAGGTCAGACAACATGTCCTAATGGTCCTCCAGTGCCTCCTCAACTCAACCACGTAATCTACGTAACCACCCTCTCCTTTTAATGGTGGACACCTTAAGGTCAAGACCAGAGGTAGTTAATTTAGGTTTAGTAACAGCAGTACTTGAGCTTAAAAAAATCTGATAAATCATCCCTCTTCATATATGACCATCCCCCACACCATCCCCTGTGACATTTTATTACTTAATGTGTAAAATTTCTACTATATGTTAACAGTAATGGCCATAATATTGTCCTTTTAACATTTGGTGGGCTGTGGGCTCACGAGCAGCCTGAGCAAAATAAATCAAAGAAGTGGCCATTTGACTATGAAGCTGATCCCAGTGGGAAATTTATCCTCTGCATTTGTCCCTAACTATGTAAGGGCAGTGATAGCCATGCCAGTTCAGGGACTGACTGCAGTTCTACCGTAGGGTGCATTGGTCAAGGTCGATGATCGGCGTACCTGACACGTGTGGTTGGAAAATTTAGATTTCTCTTGTTTTATATATCTAGTTATGCTATTTATCCAGTTAAAAATGTTCTTACTCAGTTTGTTTCACCTGCAAGGCCGAAAAAAGGTCTGAGTGAGGGGTGGTTGTAGACAAAACATACTTATTCCCACGACAAGCCAAATTCTGAGTAATTTGTTTCTACTCTGACACAACCTTCAGTTTTTTCATCAACATAAGTAACAAACTCTGTCTAGTCAGAACAGGGCTGTCACAGTCTTGGTTTTCCATTTGTTGTCCTCTGCTGCCCTCTTGTGTCCTCTTTCCCTAGCTCTGTTTTCTGCTCTGCCCTCACCTGTTTTCAATCCCCTCATTAGCCCTCTCTTTGTCTCTGTCCCCTTTAAAAGCCTCCCTCTTCAGTTCCCGTTTGCTGGATCCTCGTCTAACGTCTGTCTGCTTTCCTCGTCTCTCCCTAGTTCCTAGAGTTGGGTTTTCCCCTGATGTCTCCTTGGCTCTGGTTCGTTTGTTATTTTTGTTGGATTTTTTGATTCCTGCCTCAGTTCCTGTGAACCTTATTAAACCCACTTAAATTCACCTCTGCCTACTTGCGTCTGCATTTGGGTCCTCAAACCAACACCAAATCCTGACAAGGGCAGATTACTGTGCCATAAAGGCCGTATGATGAACTGTTCTCTCTTTGCAAAGATATGAAAATAAAGTGCCGACTGAGTAAAATCCATCGATCTCCTTTTATTTAACTGGGGTAGATTAGATTAGATTAGATGAGCTTTATTGATCTCACAGCGGAGAAATTCACTCGTCACATATTGGCATAGTAATTAAAGAAGGTGCAAACAAGGAGGAAAAAGGTGCATTAAGAAGAATAAACTATATATATATATATATATACAGTATATCAAGATAAATAAGGGTTAAGGTGTATCGCACACAATGAAAAAACAAATGAAAAACAAAATAAAATAAAAATAGGAAATAAAAAATTAAAAGATAAAAAAATACAAGGTAGTAGCACAGAGATTTGAGGTGACATTTGTACAATCCGGATGGCTTATAAACAGGTGGATTTACTTTTACGTTAAAGTGTAGTAGGTAAGGAGCAACGGTGAGGTAGTGGTATGACTATTCTATTCACATATATTGCACATTCAGCATATTGCACAGAATATTGCGCAGTCAATAAATAAAAAACTATAATATAGCTGCACAGTGGATTTTACAGGAGTTATTATGGATATAGTGCAGTATAATAGAGTCTGGTGGCAGCAGGGATGAATGACCTGCGGTAGCGCTCCTTCTTACAGACAGGGTGTCTAAGTCTCTGACTAAAGGAGCTGCTCAGCTCCTCTACAGTCTGGTGCATGGGGTGAGAGGTGTTGTCCATGATGGATGTGAGTTTTGGACAGCACCCTCCTCTCAGCCACTTCCTCCACTGAGTCCAGAGGGCAGCCCAGGACAGAAGTGGCCTTCCTAACCAGCTTATTCAGTCTCTTTCTGTCCCGCTCTGAGCTGCCAGGGGCCCAGCAGACGACAGCGTAGAGGAGGGCTGAGGCCACCACAGAGTCAGAGAAGGTTTTAAGGAGGGGCCTGCTGACTCCAAAGGCCCTCAGCCTCCTCAGGAGGTGGAGGCGGCTCTGGCCCTTTTTATACAGGGCGTCAGTGGGTAAAGAGTTTAATACTTTTTCCCACAACACATGTAACCAGACCATGCATATTGCTTCAAGTTAATACCGTAGACTATTAATTAGACTACGTATGCTTAAAAAAAGTAATAAACCACAAACCACCAACAGAAAACATTTTTATCCATTTTCAGCTTCAAAGCTTAATAGGATTTGTGTTTAAACGTTAGTCTCGACCTACACACCTCGAAGGCTGTTGTCCTGCAACTTTAATATGCCTGTCTGCTTCAAAAGCAGAGCTCTGCATGGAAAGCAGCTTAACCATTGAGTGAGTAGGGCAAGAAACATATCTAACGTAAGATAGACATATAACTAAAATGTAGAAAATTTCTATCTAAAAATATATATATATATTTTAATTTAAAAATAGAAATTTTCTAACGTTTGGTACAATATCATCTGATAAAGAGTAAATTCATATACACGTTTAAGCCAGAGTGATTTGAAATGTAAATATGACTTCCGTACGACTTTAAAGCATCTCACCATTTGTCTGCAGCAGACAAACTACAGGGTTTATTCAAAGCACGAATGATTAAGTTCAGGCTTAAGAGCTCCAGAGCCTCGTCACGCCTCACAGTGAGACATCATTTTATCTGATTTTAATATTTTCTGAACAAACGCATGTTGGTTTGACTTTTAAGATAAAGAACTGGAGAAACTGTTCATAGCTGACCTTTTAGCATCAAATAGTTCTGGTATTGATTAGTTAAAAGACTCTTGAAGGGTTAATTATGACCTGCCTGCCATCAGATTAGACTAGCTGTTCTGCAGAGCTAAACGTCTGGATGTTACATCTGCTGTTGGTCTGGGATTAATAACATCAGCTGATAACGTTCGATGTGTAACGAGGATAAGGAAGAAGCTGACTGCAGTGTCCAACAGTGGAGATCTGCTCAGAATACCTGATGAACGACCCTGTGCTGTGATTGACAGATGCACAAGCTAAAACATATGAGCAGGATCTCACGCTGATGGTAGACAGACAGCTGCTTTAATAACAGCAGAGCTAACCTTTGTTATTTGAAAGAGATTGCTCTGAGCGCCGATTCCCTCCGCAGTGCTGCAAGACGGCGAAAAAGCATAATAGGATTCCTAAACTGTTAAATATTATAAACAGGCCGGTTTGAAATTTATTAAAAAGACAATTTAAACGTGCGTGAGGGTCGTGTAAACATCATTAGTCTGAAGAAAAAACGGCGGCTGCTGCTCCCGCGACATGAAGCGTGTGATTACAGCCGAGCTGAGAGCTAAATGGAAACACAGAATCTCGCCTCCACTCATGTTTGAAGACAGAAGTAAGGATGGAGATGTTGCCCTGATGTTGTCCTTCTGGGGTTAGAGGGTTCTGCTCATAAAAGGAAGGAGCGGAGTTTAAACAATGCTTCCTGCATCGTCCTTTGGAGTTTTTAAGGTCCAGCCAGGCTGCCCTCCGGCTAATTAGACGAACCAGCGATGACAATTAATGGCGGCTTTAAATAATTATTTTGCATTTGGTACCAGGCTAGAATTGGCTGGAGTTTTAGGTAGAATGAAACCTAGAAAAAACATCAATATAATTAGATGTACACAAATGTATGAGTAAGAACAGAAGATATAAGAGTATAAACCTCACATTTACATGTATGAAAAATGGATGGATGGATGGATGGATGGATGGATGGATGGATGGATGGATGGATCGATGGATGGATGGATGGATGGATGGATGGATGGATGGATGGATGGATGGATGGATGGATGACGGATGGCTGGATGTATGATGAAGGATGGATGGTCAGACAATGGATGGATGGATGGATGATGACGGATGGATGGATGGATGGATGATGAAGGATGGATGGATGGATGATGAAGGATGGATGGATGGGTGGATGACGGATGGATGGATGGATGATGAAGGATAGATGGATAATGGATGGATGGATGGATGATGAAGGATGGATGGAGGATGGATGGATGGATGGATGGATGGATGGATGATAAAGGATGGATGGATGGATGGATGGATGGATGGATGGATGGAAGATGATGGATGGATGGATGATGGATGGATGGATGGATGGATGGATGGATGGATGGATGGAAGATGATGGATGGATGGATGGATGGATGGCGGATGGAAGATGATGGATGGATGGATGGACGGATGGCTGGATGATGAAGGATGGATGGAGGATGGATGGATGATGAAGAATGGATGGGTGATGAAGGATGGATGGATGGGTGGATGGATGACGGATGGATGGTCGGACAATGGATGGATGGATAGACGGATGGCTGGATGGATAGATGATGAAGGATGGATGGATGGATGGATGATAAAGGATGGATGGATGGATGGATGGATGGATGGATGATGAAGGATGGATGGATGGATGGATGGATGGATGGATGGATGGATGGATGGATGGATGGATGATGAAGGATGGATGGATGGATGGATGATGAAGGATGGATGGATGATGAAGGATGGATGGATGGATGATGAAGGATAGATGGATGATGGATGGATGGATGGATGGATGGATGGATGGCTGGATGGATGATGAAGGATAGATGGATGGATGGATGGATGAAGGATGGATGGATGGATGGATGGATGATAAAGGATGGATGGATGGATGATGAAGGATGGATGGATGGGTGGATGGATGGATGGATGGATGGATGGATGGATGGATGATGAAGGATGGATGGATGGATGGATGATGAAGGATAGATGGATGATGGATGGATGGATGGATGGATGGATGGACGGATGGCTGGATGGATGATGAAGGATAGATGGATGGATGGATGGATGGATGAAGGATGGATGGATGGATGGATGGATGGATGATAAAGGATGGATGGATGGATGATGAAGGATGGATGGATGGGTGGATGGATGACGGATGGATGGTCGGATGATGAAGGATGGATGGATGATGGATGGATGGATGGATGGACGGATGGGTGGGTGGATGATGAAGGATGGATGGATGGATGGATGGATGGATGGATGATGAAGGATGGAAGGATGGGTGGATGGATGACGGATGGATGGATGGATGGATGGATGAGTTACTGCCACCTTCCTTAAAGTATCTTACTGCTGATGTCATTCTAGATGGAAGTCGATGCAAATCACTAAAGTTAAGTCAATATTTTATGAAGCAGGAAAAGTAACTCATTGTTGGTTTAAGGCAAATATTACCAATCTGGTTACAGTCATCTCTTATTATATCTTAAAGTTTAAATTCATTATATTACAACATAATGCATTGGTATTACATAATGCAGGGAGTTTTTTCCCAGCAATTTAGTTCTGATTTGAATTCCCAGGCCCTAAGTTGTCTGTTATGATTATTTCAGGAATACAGACTCTTGCATCAAACTTTTTTCAGATTTGAAAATTCTCACTCTAATATAGAGCAGTTAAATGCCAGGCAGCAGGTTATTTATGCAAACCTCTCACAAAATATCTACTGCTGCTTGTTGCTTTTTGCCTCGAGGCTCAGAATCTTATTCTGGCTTCATTCACCATCCTAGCCAGACCATCTCGTCTCATGGTTACTAAATCTGCTGATAATGATAAGAAGCAGCAGCTAGTACTATGTTTATTGTTCCACAGTGGAACATTTGGGTCTGAAAATTAAAAGAAGAGACACACAACACAAAATGTTACTGAAAAAACATTGTTTAAAACGTTGAGTTACACAGGATAAAAGAAAAACACACCTAAGAAAGAAAAACAGTAAGAAAAAACGCTATAATCATCCACCATTAGCATCTGTAGATATTGGCCTCTGTACAAGCTAGTGATTTTAGCCATTAGCATCTGTAGATATTAGCCTCTGTACAAGCTAGTGATTTTAGCCATTAGCATCTGTAGATATTAGCCTCTGTACAAGCTAGTTATTTTAGCCATTCACATCTGTAGGTATTAGCCTCTGTACAAGCTAGTGATTTTAGCCATTAGCATCTGTAGATATTAGCCTCTGTACAAGCTAGTGATTTTAGCCATTAGCATCTGTAGATATTAGCCTCTGTACAAGCTAGTGATTTTAGCCATTAGCATCTGTAGATATTAGCCTCTGTACAAGCTAGTGAATTTAGCCATTAGCATCTGTAGATATTAGCCTCTGTATAAGCTAGTGACTTCAGCTATTAGCATCTGTAGATATTAGCCTCTGTACAAGCTAGTGATTTTAGCCATTAGCATCTGTAGATATTAGCCTCTGTACAAGCTAGTGATTTTAGCCATTAGCATCTGTAGATATTAGCCTCTGTACAAGCTAGTGACTTCAGCTATTAGCATCTGTAGCTTTACAACTTTATTCTCGTAATGTTATGAATTTATTCTCGTAATTTTGCGACTTTATTCTCAAAACAGAGGGGGGAAAATCTCTAGCCTGGCCCTAATACGTTGTATAATCCAAACTGCAGGCAGCAGAATAATAAAAGTGAACATATTCTGCCCACAGGTTTCTACATTTTAAGTTAATTTAGGCATTAATAAACTGTTTCAGAGGAGTGATCTCAACACTCTGCATCAGCAGTGCTGTGTCCGACTCCCTGCCAGCTCCCAGATCAGCTTCTCTGATTGGTTAATGTGACGCATCCAGCAGCTAAAGTTCAATGTTTCTAATCCAACGCCACCAACAAAATCAGCTGAATATGATACAAGAAATTAAAATAAACCGACTTCAAGTGTCTAGAGTATCCTAGAGAGCAGTAGTACCGTAAATTGTCACCAGGAGGCGAGGAACAGTGCTAGCATGATGTGTAAACGGTCATAAGGAACAAAGTTCTGCATGGCTAACTGATCAAGGCTTTTTTTTTTTACTTGCTTTCATTGAAACCGACTAACTGCTTAACTGCAAAAACTTCTAAAAGGAAAAGCCTGAAAAGTGTGTCTGATACGTATTACATATTTTAGCTTTTAGGGGAAAAAAACTAAAATCAAAGGTCTAGGATTAGCAGAGTTCATATAACTTAAGTTAAGCTTGTTGCCTTTTCAAAGAGTAAAGGAGCAGAAAACGCAGTTAAAGTTCTTAAATAGCTAACTGTGAACTGGGTGATTCAAACTGAAGGAAAACACTTCAGGCTTTCCTCCACAGTCAAATGGTTGGTTAACCCAGTCTGGTTAGTCCTGATCCTGTGATGCTCTGGTGATCTGGACACAGAGGCTGACCAACACTATGCAAAAATAGAACAGATTAAATTAACTTTATGTTGCAGTGAAATCCCATGTCTCCCTGCTTTGGTTTTCTGGGTTGTACAGATGTTAATTGGTTTCTTTAAAGCTTCTTGTTCAAATCTGTAGTTTTCTTCCAGTCAGAGTGTTGGCAGTAATTTCATGCATTTTAGCTGTAATTCCCACTGCAGTATGTCTGATTTGTGTAATAATCTCTTCTTTGGCCCTCAGAGAAGACTTTGAATCAAAGAGAAAATACAGAGCAGCAAAGATTGTGTTGAAGCTAAAGCTAATTTCTCCTCGGAGTGAAAAAAAAAGCAGACCTGATTTTCTATTACAGGCAGGTGTTATAAAGGTTGAGGTAATTCTGTCTAAATTTTAAAACGCTCAGCTATATTTGCAGGACTATTCTGTCATATTAGGATTATTATATCATATTATCAGTGTTATTCAACAGGGGAAAAAATCTATGGCCAGAATCAATTGTTTGAACTTGTGGTCCCTATGTCCTCCAGCAGTCTAAGCCTATAGCAGCAGAACTATAGAGATAGCTCAGGATAACCTGAGCCACTCTAACTAGAAGCTTTATCAAAAAGGAACGTTTTAAGCCTAGCCTTAAAAGTAGACAGGGTGAATGCCTCACGGACTAAAACTGGTATTTTTTTTCCACAGGAGAGGAGCCTGATGTCAAGTGGAGGTTTGACAGGACCCAAATGCAGACTGAAGCTGAGGTGTTTTTTCAAAGATTTAATTAACCAAAACAGAAGCAAAACTCCAAAACATTAATCCACAAAATACACAAAAACTGAGAACCAGGAATACTCACAAGAAGGGAAAAAATGACAACAAACCAGAAAAGAGAGACTATACAGGAGGAGAGTGTCTGGGAGAGACAAACAAAGACTAATCAGCAGATTGGGAGCAGGTGTGAAGAGAGGAGGCAAGATGGGAGCTAAGGGAAAAGGAGACAAGCGAACAGGGGGCAAACAAGAAACACCTAAGAACTCAAATACAATAAAAAATAACTAGAACACAAAATGGAAATAAGACCAATAAAAAAATCTGAGATAAAACTTGAATAGTACAAAAAACCATGACGCCTGATAACTAAAAGATCTGCCTCCCATTCTACTTTTAGAAATTCTAGGAACCACTAGTAAACCTGCAGATTGAGAGCGAAGTGCTCTAAGTACTAATAATATTTTATCTAATTTGCTAATAAATGTTCTTTTTTTCTATGTTTGAATTGAGACTTTTGTAATATTTTTTATCACTTCTATTGGGGCTGAAACAATTAATCATATTAATTAATGGATTATTTAAATAATCGTAAACTAATTTAGTAATTGTTTAATCGTTAACTGGATTATAGAGATTCTAAAACATGCCTTCAGCTGACGGAGCGACCCACTTAGAGTAGTAATTACACAAAATTATAGAAAAAATTTAGATTTAAATATTTTGAATTTAAGATAAAAACACGTTTTCGTTCATCAGAAACGTTTCAGTTTCACCTGATTTATAACTTTAAAAAGTTTACTTTTAGGAACCTTTTGCTATCCGATTATTAATCAGTTAATTGAAAAAACAATAAACCTCTCTGTGAATGAATTAATAAACAGATTAATCGATGATGAACACATTAATAGGGTTGCCAACCGTCCCTTGAATAAGGGAATCGTTGCGTATTTAGAAATAGACCTGTCCCGTATTTAGTGGAAAAGGAACGCACTTTGTCCCGTTTTACTGTGAGAGTAAAGAAATAGTCAGTAAAAAGCAGGGCCGTGCAGAGACCACTAAAGGGGCAGGTGCTCAAAAAAAAAAAGGGCACATCGCATTTTAGGACAGAATATTAACAAAGTCACATAGCTTTCAGAGTTTAATGAACAATGATAAATTACAAAATTGTGAGACATACAATCAAAGCTAAGGGAAATCTCTACATAGAACATAGAACTATGCATATGTAAAATATTTTATTTGTAATTTCTTTCTGCAGGTCTATTTTGTTATAGGAAAGTATTACAATATTCAAACCTGCAATTTAGCCAAATATGTAAATCAGAGCTGGACCACCAGACATATTTTGTCTTTACAGAATTAAACTGTTAAAAATGCATACAAGGGCACAATGCAACCTTTTAGTGTACTGTAATCTATAAAAAAGAATGTCTGCCTGGTTTGCTGTACTGACAGTGGAGATGGAGACGGTCCATTCAGAAAAGCAGAGCTGCTGCATCAAACTTTAACGTGGAACTGCAGAAAAAAAAGAACAAAAGCAAACATTTTATTAATGAATGTCACCATGAGAAAAGCCTACTCTGTTTGTGTCTTAGTGTATTTTGTAAGTACCTATATACATTTTCTTCAATCTTTCCTCTTCGTTTTTTCTTGTCAGTTTCTCTTTTCTTTTTTTCCTCATTGTCTCATCTTTTCTGTGTTGAGTGAAGGTCAATGTCTTATTTATTTCAGTCTCTTGCCTTTCTTTTTCCCCCAAACTAAATCCAAGATTATGATGCAAAAACTTATTTTCCGTCATGGTGATTTAACTGTTTAAAAACAAATTTCCATCTTTTAAGCATTTTTGCTATTTTTGTTCTCTTTTGTTCACAGCAGCAGTTTTCTGTTAGCCATGTCTTTAAAAATGTTAATAACCTCACTGTGAATGATTGGCACATTCTTCTCGATTGCCAACAAAAGAAGGTCTAACAACCGATCCTCCTTGCATAAGCTGCGCAGTTTTGTTTTCACCAGCTTCATACATTATATCTATCATATATCTATCATGGTAGTTCTGGATGAGTTCTCCTTCAAGATACATTTACCTAACGCTAGAATAAATGCAATGTACATCATGCAGCAAAGGAAATGAGAAAATCAGACATATATCCTTAATGGAGATGATAGGTTTTTGACGGGCGATGTGCCCCTATTGCATAAGTAATACTGAAGAATGTCCTACTATCATTAACGACACAGGGAGGCTTTTTAGTTATCTTGCTTTGCTAGCAAAGTCATTAACTAGCAGCTAGCTCATAGCACAAGAACAACAGCCTAATGTCTGTATGATAAAAATACTGAATTGATAGATAACAGCTTTTCCTCACCTGGCTGTCTCCTCCCGCTCAGTAGTTCTTCAGAGAAAGGCGCGCCGCGTCCTATACTTTCCTCCGTTTATACCGCTACTCTTTGCTAAAGTAGAGAAATTATACAACGTTCAAAGTTTTCCGTTGTCTGACAAGTAGGAAGCCTACTCCAGTATTTTCACCAAAAATTATGTTTTTAATTCACAAAAAAACTGTTCTGTAATGATTACAGAACAGTTTTTTTGTGAATTAAAAAACATAATTTTCAATGTAAAAGACTAAAAATACAGAGCAAACAGTGTTTTAGATCAAACAATACTGCATCATCCATGGGGCTCATTTGGTTTCACTTACATGTCTATTCAGGTTGACATTGGAGAGGCGGTGCAGACTGAAGACATAGCCATCCGTCCGATCATGGTTGATCTTGCTTAGGGCCAAATGAGCAGCGGCCACAGTGTAATGTGGAATGTTCGCTACCTTTAGCTCCGCAGTTAGCCGCCTTATCTGACTGTGCGAGAGGCAAGTGCGTCGTCACCGGCAAAAGGTCAAAGGTAACAATGTGACCGGAGGGCTTATTGTATTGTTTTTCTTGCGGAAAAAAAAGCTAATAATAATAATTTCAGTACATGTGTCAAATAAAAAAAAAAAAAAAAAAAAAAGGGACCAAAAGGGCACATTGGGATCATGGAGCAAAAGGGGCAGGTGCTCAAGCCCCCTTAGCCCCCCCCTCTGCACGTGCCTGGTAAAAAGCTAATGGAAAATGAAGAACAAGGGCACGTTAGATACAGAACTTACGGTAAACTTGTTCCGTTGTCCTCCGCTGTGACCAATGAGCTGACAACATATATGTAACCATCCAGAATCCTCTCCTCCCATTGGTCGCGTGTTGCACATGGAGAAGATGGCGGGAGATAACAGAGCAGCATGGGGGACGAACTGAGGAATTTAAAGGAAAAGGAATCCTGTCAGTCCAAAGGAGCAGCAGAGAGGTGGATGGAGGTTCTTCAGGCAGCTCACCTTCCCAACATCTAAGCTGCTGTCCTTTGTCCTCAGCATCCCATCTTCCACTGGGTTTGTGGAAGATTTTCTCCTTAATGAAGAACAAATGGACTGATGTGTGGAACAAAATGTTCCACTGAATTAATTAAAGCTGAGCTCATTGTCAGCCTCAATTATCTTACTTAGAGTTTTACTCTGCAGCACTCAAAGACAAACAGCTCCTTACTGCTGCTCAGAGGAAATACAAGTGGAAAAAAGTCGACTATCGTCACATTATGTGGCACTGAGCTAATGATTGTTGTTTTTTCTATTTTACAACTGTAGCCTATAGTCACTGCATCCATCCATCCATCCATCCATCCATCCATCCATCCATCCATCCATCCATCCATCTTCTAACACCCTTACTCCCAAGTGGAGTCGCGAGGGGTGCTGGTGTCTATCTTCAGCTGGACAGGTCACCAGTCTAGTGCAGGGCAACACAGAGACACAGAGGACAAACAACCATTCACACACACCTAAGGAGAATTAACTACGGTGGCCCTGAAGTGCAAACTGCAACTACAAATCTAAAAGCGCAACTAAAAAACAAAACTACATAAAGCAAAGCGCAACTACATTAAGGAAATCGCAACTACATAAAGCAAAGCGCAACTACATTAAGGAAATCGCAACTACATAAAGCAAAGCGCAACTACATTAAGGAAATCTCAACTACATAAAGCAAAGCGCAACTACATTAAGGAAATCGCAACTACATAAAGCAAAGCGCAACTGCATTAAGGAAATCGCACCTACATAAAGCAAAGCGCAACTACATTAAGGAAATCGCATCTACATAAAGCAAAGCGCAACTACATTAAGGAAATCGCAACTACATAAAGCAAAGCGCAACTACATTAAGGAAATCGCAACTACATAAAGCAAAGTGCAACTAAATTAAGGAAATCGCAACTACATAAAGCAAAGCACAACTACATTAAGAAAAACAAAACTACATAAAGCAAAGCACAACTACATTAAGGAAATCGCAACTACATAAAGCAAAGCTCAACTACATTAAGGAAATCGCAACTACATAAAGCAAAGCACAACTACATTAAGAAAAACAAAACTACATAAAGCAAAGCACAACTACATTAAGGAAATCGCAACTACATAAAGCAAAGAGCAACTACATTTAGGAAATCGCATCTACATAAAGCAAAGCGCAACTACATTAAGGAAATCGCAGCTACATAAAGCAAAGCGCAACTACATTAAGAAAAACAAAACTACATAAAGCAAAGTGCAACTACATTAAGTAAAACAAAACTACATAAAGCAAAGCGCAACTACATTAAGTAAAACAAAACTACATAAAGCAAAGCGCAACTACATTAAGGAAAACAAAACTACATAAAGCAAAGCGCAACTACATTAAGTAAAACAAAACTACATAAAGCAAAGCGCAGCTACATTAAGAAAAACAAAACTACATAAAGCAAAGCGCAACTACATTAAGTAAAACAAAACTACATAAAGCAAAGCGCAACTACATTAAGTAAAACAAAACTACATAAAGCAAAGCGCAACTACATTAAGTAAAACAAAACTACATAAAGCAAAGCGCAGCTACATTAAGAAAAACAAAACTACATAAAGCAAAGCGCAACTACATTAAGTAAAACAAAACTACATAAAGCAAAGCGCAACTACATTAAGTAAAACAAAACTACATAAAGCAAAGCGCAACTACATTAAGTAAAACAAAACTACATAAAGCAAAGCGCAACTACATTAAGTAAAACAAAACTACATAAAGCAAAGCGCAACTACATTAAGTAAAACAAAACTACATAAAGCAAAGCGCAACTACATTAAGTAAAACAAAACTACATAAAGCAAAGCGCAACTACATTAAGGAAAACAAAACTACATAAAGCAAAGCGCAACTACATTAAGTAAAACAAAACTACATAAAGCAAAGCGCAGCTACATTAAGAAAAACAATACTACATAAAGCAAAGCGCAGCTACATTAAGAAAAACAAAACTACATAAAGCAAAGCGCAACTACATTAAGTAAAACAAAACTACATAAAACAAAGCGCAACTACATTAAGGAAATCGCAACTACATGAAGCAAAGCGCAACAACATTAAGAAAAACAAAACTACATAAAGCAAAGCGCAACTACATTAAGGAAAACACAATTACATTAACCTACCGGAAAAGGTAGGTACCAGTGGGAAACATGAGACATCACTGATTGGACGACAGCGCCGTTTGACCCTTGAACCGGAAGTCATTCTGCCTGCTGCGGCTTTTGAAAACATGGATATTGTCGGCGCCCCAAACATAGCTGCCGTTATCCAGGAATATTTTGAATCAGGACATACGTACGAGGTGATACTGGATATGCTCAAGACTAATCACGAAATTTCAGTTAGTTTGCGTACATTGAAGACACACTTAAAAGAAGCTTGAGCCTTCCGGTTCAAGGGTCAAACGGCGCCGTCGTCCAATCAGCGATGTCTCATGTTTCCCACTGGTACCTACCTTTTCCGGTAGGTTAATGTAATTGTGTTTTACTTAATGTAGTTGCGCTTTGCTTTATGTAGTTTTGTTTTCCTTAACGTAGTTGCACTTTGCTTTATGTAGTTGCGATTTCCTTAATGTAGTTGCGCTTTGCTTTATGTAGTTGCGATTTCCTTAATGTAGTTGCGCTTTGCTTTATGTAGTTTTGTTTTCCTTAACGTAGTTGCACTTTGCTTTATGTAGTTTTGTTTTTCTTAATGTAGTTGCGCTTTGCTTTATGTAGTTTTTCTTAATGTAGTTGCGCTTTGCTTTATGTAGCTGTGATTTCCTTAATGTAGTTGCGCTTTGCTTTATGTAGTTTTGTTTTCCTTAACGTAGTTGCACTTTGCTTTATGTAGTTGCGATTTCCTTAATGTAGTTGCGCTTTGCTTTATGTAGTTTTGTTTTCCTTAACGTAGTTGCACTTTGCTTTATGTAGTTTTGTTTTTCTTAATGTAGTTGCGCTTTGCTTTATGTAGTTTTTCTTAATGTAGTTGCGCTTTGCTTTATGTAGTTGCGATTTCCTTAATGTAGTTGCGCTTTGCTTTATGTAGTTTTGTTTTCCTTAACGTAGTTGCACTTTGCTTTATGTAGTTTTGTTTTTCTTAACGTAGTTGCACTTTGCTTTATGTAGTTTTGTTTTTCTTAATGTAGTTGCGCTTTGCTTTATGTAGTTGCGATTTTCTTAATGTAGTTACGCTTGCTTTATGTAGTTGCGATTTCCTTAATGTAGTTGCGCTTTGCTTTATGTAGTTTTGTTTTCCTTAATGTAGTTGCACTTTGCTTTATGTAGTTGCGATTTCCTTAATGTAGTTGCGCTTTGCTTTATGTAGTTGCGATTTCCTCAATGTAGTTGCGCTTTGCTTTATGTAGTTTTGTTTTCCTTAATGTAGTTGCGCTTTGCTTTATGTAGTTTTGTTTTCCTTAATGTAGTTGCGCTTTGCTTTATGTAGTTGCGATTTCCTCAATGTAGTTGCACTTTGCTTTATGTCGTTGCGATTTCCTTAATGTAGATGCGCTTTGCTTTATGTAGTTGCGATTTCCTTAATGTAGTTGCGCTTTTAGATTTGTAGTTGCAGTTTGCACTTCAGGGCCACCGTAATTAAGAGAAGCCAATTAACCTAATAGTCATGTTTATGGACTGTGGGAGGAAGCCGGAGTACCCGGAGAGAACCCACGCATTCTCAGGGAGAACATGCAGGCTCCATGCAGAAAGACCCCTGACAGGGAATCGAACCCAGAACCTTCTTGCTGCGAGGCAGCAGTGCTTTTTATTGTGTTTTTTTTTTTCTATATATTCATTTTTGCAGTTTGAAGTTAAGCAGGACTGGCTTATGTTTAAGATACTTAATTTATTCAGAAAAGTTTGTTATTTTGTATTAAAGTGAATTGCTGGATAATGATTTGTTATCCATGTGTTCATGTCGCTCACAAATATGCATCTAATTCAATGCAGATTTGAGTCAAATAGTAAAAAAAATCATTTTACACACAAAGGGGGGCTAAAAACAAAATCACCACACCAGCAGGAGTGACGGCCGTCGGGTCAGCTGGCACGCACTGGAGGTGTCCTTTTTTTTCAGGGAGTTGGTAAACCTACACATTAATGCCAGTAAATTATGAAAACAGACAGAAGAAAAAAGAAACAGGGAAAAACCTAAGGGCTCCAACAAACAGCTGAAAAGAAAGATCACTTTGAAAAGATCTGAAAGATTTACAGAGAAAATAAAGGCCGTAAAGCAGCTTTGCCATTAAAGGCGACTGTCAGAAGGCAGCAAAAAGCAAACGAGGATGTAAATACTTTGTATAGAGCGTGGAGGCTTAGTGATGTGCATTTAAATAGTCCCAAATGAGCTGAAATGATCTGCAAGGCTGTAAATAATCAGCCACATGACAGAATCTAACTGTATTTTCTGGCTTCATTTGCAATCAGTTTGGTAATTGCACATCAAGCAGACCTTAATGTTCAGTGCGTTGAAGGATCGACTGTGGAAGGATAATTAATATCCGTCTATTATAGTTGTGGGCATGAATGGTTGGGCTGCTGGTCTCTGCAGGGAGACGACGAACGGTGCTGTTAGAACATCGGACTGACCGCACCATCAGAGCTGCAGGCGCCGTTCTTCTGTGGCCTCATGAATGATGATCATCTCTTCACACTTTCAGCCGTTTAGAGATTTTACTGCCAGTTAAATTAGGGAGCGCGGAAAACAAAAGAGGTTTTTAAATCATCACAAACAGCGGGGTATTTATCATTAGGCAATACTAAGCAGCTGCCTAGGGCCCCAAGTTCCTGGGGGCCCCATGAAACTCTGTTTCCATGTATGGTTAATACAACTATTCCTTATTTGTGCACATTAATTATGTTTTTGATAAAAATCCTTTTGCTAAAACGCCACACTGCAAAAAACTGAAATCTAATTAAGTAATTTTTGCTTAAAATAAGTTTTTTTTTTCTTGAATTGAGCAGTTAAGTGAGACACTTTGCCAATAGAACAAGATAATTTATATTTAAAACAAGAAAAAACTATTCCAGTGTCTTATTTTAAGTGCATAATATCTAATTATCTTACTTTAGGAGTAAATATACTGATTCCATTGGCAAATTGTCTTATTTACCTACTGAAATTAAGGGTAAATACACTTAATTTTAGATTTTTTTTACTGATTTCTAGATTGTTTTTGCAGTGCATCAGAACGTTGATAATATTAAGTGTGTATCAGCCCATGTATCGACTTGGACCAAATATAAAAACCATATTCGCCCTCCAAGAAGCTGGGTCTGCATATAAACATTGAAGTGGCCCAGGTCGGTTCTGCATGTCTTTCTGAGTTTGATTAAATAAATAAAATGAATAAATAGATAAAAATAAACATGGCATTGAGTCGTATTTGGGAGCCAAACTGTCAATACGACACACTCCAAAAAATCTAAATCTAGATAAGCCATTTTTTCTTAAAATAGGTGCATTTGTTCTTGAATTGAGGAGGTAAAAGAAACATTTTGCCAATGGAACAAGATGATTTATATTTAAAATACGAAAACACAATTGCATTGTCTTATTTCAAGTACAAATTATCTAATTATCTTATTTTAAGAGTAAAATTACTCATTCCATTGGCAAACTATCTCATTTACCTGCTCAAAATAAGGGTGAATACACTTAATTAAAGAAATTTTCACTTATTTCTAGATCGTTTTTGCAGTGAGGTGCCTAGGGCCCCAAGTTCCTGGGGGCCCCAT
Source organism: Cyprinodon tularosa (assembly GCF_016077235.1). Taxonomy (NCBI): domain Eukaryota; kingdom Metazoa; phylum Chordata; class Actinopteri; order Cyprinodontiformes; family Cyprinodontidae; genus Cyprinodon; species Cyprinodon tularosa. The sequence goes on along the minus strand of NW_024039283.1, from coordinate 521,076 downwards.
GAAACTCTGTTTACATGTATAGTTAATACAACTATTCTTTATTTGTGCACATTAATTATGTTTTATAAAAAATTTTTGGCTAAAATGCCATCAGAACGCTGATATTATTAAGTGTATATCAGCCCCTGTATCGACTTGGACCAAATATAAAAACCATATTTGCCCTCCAAGAAGCTGGGTCTGCATATAAACATTGAAGTGGCCCAGGTCGGTTCTGCAGGTCTTTCTAAGTTTGATAAATAAATAAAATGAATAAATAGATAAAAATAAACAAACTGTCAATACGACACACTCACTCCAAAAAAATCTAAATCTAGATTAAGTCATTTTTTTCTTAAAATAGGTGCATTTGTTCTTGAATTGCGGAGGTAAAAGAAACATTTTGCCAATGGACAAAAGACAATTTATATTTAAAATAAGAAAACACAATTACATTGTCTTATTTCAAGTGCATTTTAACTAATTATCTTATTTTAAGAGTAAAAATACTCATTCCATTGGCAAACTATCTCATTTACCTACTCAAAATAAGGGTAAATACACGTAATTTAAGAAATTTTTACTTATTTTTAGATCGTTTTTGCAGTGAGGTGCCTAGGCCCCAAGTTCCTGGGGGCCCCCCATAAATTATAAATAAATATTTGTGCACATTAATTATGTTTTTGATAAAAATCCTTTGGCTAAAATGCCATCAGAACGCTGATAATATCCTCCAAGAAGCTGGGTAAATACACTTAATTTAAGGAATTTTTACTTCTTTCTAGATAGTTTTTGCAGTGCTTTTCCTTATGGACCAAGATGGAGACAACCTGCAGGCGTCCAAAACCAAATATTTCCTGTTTTAAAACTGTTTATATATGTGCTAGATCTCTTGTAGCTGCAGCTAATCTCTGGAGATACTTTACCAGGCAGTTCGGTTTAAACGTCTTTATATAAATACCCATTTTAAAATTTGAATGCAAAGTGTTTATTTTTAGTTGCTATAACATTTTTTCTTTTTTTATTATTTCATTTAGCATTTTAGGCTATAGAATGAACCCTAAATGACGATAACATCTGATTCTTCTTAGGAAATAAAGGCGGGAAACTGATTTTTTTTCCTTTAAAGAAGTTATGCTGAAGTTCAAAGATTTGACTCTTTCATGTCTTATTTAACCCAGAAAACACAGATGGAGCGAAGAGCCAATTATTATTCATATTACATCTATTTTACATTTCTGTTGGCCTGAAGTTATTCAGACCCGCCTTTATTTGGCCGCCCGTCTCCCGCCTGATCCGCTGCTAAGGTGTTTTTTTTTTACTTCCGTATCTGTAAAACGGCATGAAGGAGACAGAGAGAAACGATGTGAAGCTGCCTGTTGAAGCCTGCATGTCTAATGCAGGAGACTTCACATCAAAGTTGGACCACTTCCCCCTTTTTCTACGCTTTTCATCGTGGAAATACCTCAGCAGTCCAGCCTCATCCGAGTCTAATTTAAATCCTCCACGTTCCCCAGCCCCGCAGTCACACCTTTAAACAGGAACGATTAAACCGCCATTTCCGCTTTTCTCCACAGAATAATCAGAATCGACCCTTTCCTCTTTACTGCGAGCCGCAGTCGCATCAAAGCTATTAGATATTTGGTGCGAGTTGACCTGAGATTAACACAGAGTGAGCAAACAAAAGGCTGCATGTCTCAAACATCGTTGGCATGCATCACAAAGCTCTGCAGACCGCCGGTTGCCAAGGGGATGAACTGCACAGATGAATCCACGCGCTGCCTGCTTTCATCTCAACTTTTACAACCTTTCAGAACCACAATCACTCATTAACACAGTTCAGTCTTTTTCTCCTGAACACAAACATCCGTTGCAGGTACATTTCCTCCCCTCAGGCAGGTTTCTGGAACAGAACGGTCTATTGATTAGCAGCAATACCTCACACGTCTTTTACTCCAAGGTTTTATCAGCTTCAGATGAAACATTCTGAGCTTAAAGCAGCATCACACTGGAAAAACGATGTAGAAATAAGTAAAAATATCTTAAATTAAGTGTATTTACCCTTAATTTGAGTAGGTAAATTAGATAGTTTGCCAATGGAATTAGTACTTTTACTCTTAAAATGAGATTATTAGATAAAATGCACTTAAAATAAGACAATGTAGTTGTGTTTTCTTATTTAAAGAGTAAATTGTCTTGTTCCATTGGCAAAATGTCTCTTTTACCTCCTCAATCCAAGAACAAATGCACTTATTTTAAGAAAAAATGACTTATTTAGCTTCTGATTTTTTCCAGTGTGTGTCCCTGACCTTTACACTGCAAAAATGATCTAAAAATGAGTAAAAAATTTCCTAAATTAAGTGTATTTTGCCTTAATTTGAGCAGGTAAATGAGATAATCTGCCAATGGAATGAGCATTTTTACTCTTAAAATAAGATAATTTAATAATATCCCGTTGAAGTAAGGCAACACTGGAAAAAATTGAAATCTATATAAGTCATTTTTTCTTAAAATAAGTGCATTTTTTTCTTGCATTTAGGAGGTTAGTGAGACACTTTGCCAATGGAATAAGACAATTTACATTTAAAATAAGAAAAAAAAAATGTATTGTCTTATTTCAAGTGCATATTATCTAATTATCTTACTTTAAGGGTAAATATCCTCATCCCATTGGCAACTAATTCTTATTTACCTACTCAAATTAAGGGTAATACACTTAATTTAAGAAATTTTGACTTATTAGATAATTTTTGCAGTGAATGCAATTATGTTTTCTTAGTTTAAATGCACTGCAAAAAATTTAAATCTCAATAAGTCATTTTTTCTTAAATTAAGTGCATTTTTCCCTAAATTAAGGAGGTAAGTGAGACACTTTGCCAATGGAACAAGACAATTTACATTTAAAATAAGAAAAACACTATTGCATTGTCTTATTTCAAGTGTATAATATCTATTTATCTTATTTTAAGAGTTAAAATACTCATTCCATTGGCAAATCATCTTATTTACCTACTCAAATTAAGGGTAAATACACTTACTTTTAGACTTTTTTACTCATTTTTAGATCATTTTTGCAGTGTGTAAATTGTCTTGTTCCATTTGTTCTCTTTTACCTCCTCAATCCAAGAACAAATGCACTTATTTTAAGAAAAAATGACTTATATAGATTCTGATAGATTTTCCAGTGTGTGTCCCTGACCTTTACACTGCAAAAATGATCTAAAAATGAGTAAAAATTTCTTAAATTAAGTGTATTTTGCCTTAATTTGAGCAGGTAAATAAGATAATCTGCCAATGGAATGAGCACTTTTACTCTTGAAATAAGTGTAAAATGAGACAATTAGATATTATGCACTTGAAATAAGAGGCTGTAGTTGTTTTTTTCTTAGTTTAAATGTAAATTGCCTTCTTCCCTGGGAAAGAGTCCAACTTACCTGGTTAATTCAAGAAAAAATGTGCTTATTTTAAGAAAAATTGACTCACTTAGATATCATTTTTATGCAGTGTACACTGGAAAAAATATCTAAAAATAAGTAGAAATGTCTTAAATTAAGTGTATTTACGTTATTTTGAGTAGGTAAATAAGATAGTTTGCCAATGGAATCAGTATTTCTGCTCTTAAAATAAGAAAATTAGATAAAATGCACTTGAAATAAGACAATGCAATTGTGTTTTCTTATTGTAAGTGTTAATTGTCTTGTTCCATTGGCAAAATCTGCCTTTTACCTACTAAATCCAAGAACAAATACACTTATTTTAAGAAAAAACAAATTATCTAGATTTCGATTTTTTTTTCCAGTGTATGTCATCCTCCACTAATTTCCCGTCTCTCCTCCGTAAAAAAACAATAAAGCTGCTGTGAAGACATAAACATAAATGATTAATCTGTTTTCTATAATTCAATTATCAAACTGTTTTTCAGTTTTTTTTTTTTTTAAGAGGTTGCAGCCTCTTGAAAAACAAGCGTTGGAAATCATAATAAATCCCATTAGGAGATAAGTGAAGAGCCGGGGCCGCTGTTAACAGCTCTGCAGCCCCCCCACACAGACCACAGCTTTAATCACGCTGGTTGTCCAGACCCCCTGAGATGTTTCTGATGGGACCGGTTCCAGTCCAATCAGAACCAGAAGGCTGTGCAGCAGCAGGGGTCCACAGAGACCCTCCATGATGCGTTCATGGTTTAAACAGAATCATTGAGGTCTAGTCGAAGCCATCAGAGTGAAACATCTCACAGCAGATGCTGGAAGCAACCACACCTGGTCCTGGTTCTTTCCCATCTGTCTGGGTCAGCCTCAGCAAAGTTTGATATGTTTCTGTTTTTAAAAGAGGAAGTTTAGCCACAGCAGAATAATTCCTGAGGAACCAGTAGAAAACGTAGAAGAAGCTGAAACCATCCAGAAAGTTTGCAGACTGCAGTGAGACAGCAGAGAAATGGACCCAGAGATGAAAGCAGACAGAGAAAGCTGAGGACAAAATAAAAAAACCAGAGTTTAAAGGAATAGTACACCCAAAACATGATTAGCCTTCATTTTCTACTCACCCCCATGCTGAACAACACTCTGGAGTACTTTTTTGATATCTCAAATGCATCTGGAGATCTGGGAGGCTTCTTGCTGTCTGCTGACATTCAAATAATGGAGGTCTATGGCGCCCGAGGCAGAAAGGTCCATAAAAGTCCACAAAAAACGTGTCAATATTCCTCCATACTGCTCGTCCAATGTATTCCAAGTGTCCTGAGTGGGTAGCGTCCAGAATTTACTCGAAACGAAGTCATTTAGAATGTTTTTAGAGCATAAACAGTAGTGTATAGGATTTCCTAAAAGCGCGTTCACGAGTCTACGGAAACCGCGGCAGACCAAACCAGATGAAAGTGCGCATTCAGCTCGGCAAAGAACTCATGCTCTTCCTCAACACTGAAGTCCTCAGACATTTTTCTTTCGTTGTTTCTTTCTTTGCACAGGTAAACAGCACATTTCTTCTTCTACGCTTGCATTATCGGCAGAGCAGACGCTGAATGCGCACTTTCATCTGGTTTGGTCTGCCGCGGTTTCCGTAGACTCGTGAACGCGCTTTTAGGAAATCCTATACACTACTGTTTATGCTATATTACGAATATTACGACTTTATTTTCAGAATTTTATGACTTTATTCTCGTAATAGAAAAAAAATATCTCTAGCCTGACCCCACTACTCCATTCTATATTTCTGATTCTTTCTTTTCTCCCTCTTCCTTCTTCGGCTTGTTTCATATATCTTCACTGTTTGTTTGCCTTCTGTCTTCATGGCTGCTGTGAGGGACAGAGACAGTTAAGTAGAGGACACAATTGACTGTCAGAAAAAAAGTCCCAAAAATAAAAAACTCAAACAAGCAACATAGGAGCCTGGAAAAGACTTAAATTAAAAGTAGTAAAATCATGATCTAAGTTAACATAAGCGCAAACTAACAAATCAAACTGACTGACAAGTGGTGTCACTTTTCTGTCAGCAACTGTCACGGATCCATTTGGGTCTCGTATAAGAACTAAACACTATAATGAATCCATAATGCAGGTATGGGGCATTGCAGGCTAACAAAGAAGCCAAACGACCCCCATTCCAAAGGGGGGGACCCGTTCATCCGTTTCTATTTGCATGTTTTCTAAACTAAAACCAGAATTTGTTGGGCTGCTGGATAAAACCTGGAACTAAACGCTATTTCTGACATTTTGAATTGAAAAAGCTTCCTGGATGGAAGAGAAACGTCTTCAAACTTGGAAACAAAGTCTAGAGGAATGATTTTAACTTGACCTGGATGACTGAGAATCTTCACCAGCATAAAAACAGGTTTGTTTTGTCTACCACTTCCACCCAACGTCGTAATATTGCAACAATTACAAAACAAGCTCCAGATAAAATGTAGGGCACATTTTCCACAATAACTACACAGGGCTCGATTGTCCAGGCCAAGTAGTTTTTATTGTCAGCAGAGCACAAATTTCATTGCATTTTCCCGCCGGGCAAGTACAATGATCGCAAAAAACAATTTTATTTATCACTCAAATTTACTTTTCGCTGAAAACGATCCAGAAGCGCTGCCGGCGCCTTTTTTGTTGTTTTGTACACATTGTCGCGTGATTTGAAAAAGCCGCGTAATTTTCCACTAGATGGCGTGATTTTTGTCCGGGAATTGGCTCAAATCAGACACATTTTTTTTGACTTGGCAGGCTAAAAAAACAACAACAAGGCAAAAAAATGTAAGTACAGTAACACATCCACCACCCATTTCACCCACCAAACACCTAGCATCCATTTCACCCACCTTCCAGCAGTCACCCACATTTCTGATATTATATAGCATAATTTTAACAAATTGTATGCACAAAAAATTTTTATCCCATACTAAGGCATCATAGCATTGAAATGAATACATTTAACTGAACATTATTATTTTAATTTGCACTGCAAAAACGACCTCAAAATGAGTAAAAATGCCTTAAATTAAAAGTATTTACCCTTAATTTGAGCAGGTAAATGAGATGATTTGCCAATGGAATTAGTATTTTTACTCTTAGAATAAGGTATTTATTTGCACTTGAAATAAGAACAACAATAATAATGCAATTGTTTTTTCTTTTTTTAAGTGTAAATTGTCTTGTTCCATTGGCAAAGTGTCTCACCTTAATTCAAGAAAAAATGCACTTGTTTTAAGAAAAAATTACTTATTTAGATTGAATTTTTTTGCAGTGTGGTCATATTAATTCATTTCTACACTGGAAAAACGATCTAGAAAAAAGTTAAAATTTCTCAAATTAAGTGAATTTACCCTTAATTTGAGTAGGTAAATCAGATGATTCACCAATTGAATAAGTATTTTTACTCTTAGAATAAGGTATTTATATAAAATGCACTCGAAATAAGACAATGTAATTGTGTTTCCTTATTTTAAATGTAAATCTTCTTGTACCATCGGCAAAATATGTCTTTTACCTTCTAAATTCAAGAACAAATGCACTTATTTTAAGAAATAATGACTTATCTAGATTTAGATTTTTCCAGTGTATGTGCCACTTAAAGCACTGCAAAAACTATCTAGAAAGAAGTAAAAATTTCCTAAATTAGGTGTATTCACCCTTAATTTGAGAAGGTAAATGAGATATTTTGCCAATGGAATGAATAATTTTACTCTTAAAATAAGATAATTAGATAATATGCACTTGAAATAAGACAATGCAATTGTGTTTTCTTATTTTAAGCGTAAATTGTCTTGTTCCATTGGCAGAATGTATCTTTTAACTCCTCAATTCAAGAACAAATGCACTTATTTAAAGAAAAAACGGACTAGTCTAGATTTAGATTTTTTGCAGTGAGGTAGCAGCAACTTTGTCTGTATTATTGCCCATATTTAGACTTTTTTTCCTTATTTTCATTAATCCAAACAAAGTCTGAAACATGTATGAAGTGGTTTGTTTCTGTGTTTGCATTCTCTCCTTCCCTGCAGGCCGACCCTTACCAGGTCATAAGTAAGGATTATTGAGGAGAAGGAAATGCACATGCAGTAGCAAAACACCTACAAATTAGGGATGCACGATATAATCGGCCCCCTATCGGTATCGGCCTTAAAACTGAATATCGGACATCGGCCACCCCACCGATATTTAACCCGATATTTGATCAGCTTCTGAGTTTCTAAAGTCTAAAAAAAAATAAAAAATACTACTTCTTCTTCTTCCTCAAAAACTTATTTTTTACAGACTTAAAAACTTCTAAAGACGAGGGAAAAAATATTGATCCATTAAAATATCCCAATATCTTCATATGCTGATATATTGCCATTTAAAAACACCATATCAATCTCTTTTACTAATGAAATATTGCTATATGTCATCGTTATGCTACGAAATCCCCCGAAAATTCACCAAATGTTGCCATATTTTTATATGTTGATATATTGACGCGGTATCGATCTATTTTACTAACAAAATCTCACAAGAATTTGCAAAATATCACGAGAGTTTGTAACAGAACGATGAAATTTCACCAGATTTTGAAAGTAAAATAGATCGATACTGCGTTTTTAAAATCTATTTGATATCAGCATATGAAAATATATTTGAGTATATTATTTTTCAAAGTGTCAGAAATGGATAACAAAACTGCTATTTTCAATGACTACTTATTTTTGTCCAGCTTTAACATCGGTATCGATATCGGTTATCGGCTACATGAGTTTTAAAATATCGGCATATCGGATATCGGCCAAAATCCCAATATCGTGCATCGCTACTTCTAACCCTTTCAGATTTGAAAATGATCAGTCAGGGATTAGGAAAATAATAATAATAATTGTATGCGCACAGTGTAAATGTTTCTACCATGTGGCAGTCTTCTGTACAGTGATGCAGGTCATTCATTAAAAAATGTTCATTAAATGTTTTTTTCTCTTAGACATTGGAGAGGTGCATTTAAATGTTAAAGCGCTAAACATGTTAGATTGGTGAGTAGTAGTAGTGTAAGTTTTTAACCTGCCAAGTTTTATTTAGATTTTTCACATTACAATTTATATTTTAAAGTTTAGTTTAAAGTTTAGTTTGAAAAGAAAAGCATTGTGAAACCAAACAATAAGACTTAAAAATAAGTTTTTTTTGGGGGGATGACAAAAAAATGTTGTAATCCTGCAACAGTGGATCTTACTAAGTGGGCTTTCTGTCAAGAAAGGCTGTTAATCTTCCTCTTTTTTAACTATTTAACTAACTTTTTAAAGTAATTCTATAAATTTATTGAAATTTAAAATAAAACCAAAGAAGCAGGAGTTTCAATGGGCTGAACCGTAACTCATAGGGGGAGAGGAGCTGTTCAGCTTCTCCAGGATCGCCTCCTGCAGGAGGAGAGTCCTGCTGTCAGTGTTCCTCGCAGCAGGAAGGAGTTAACCAGCTGTTGCCGACGGCAGCGGGTCGTTTGGGGTGATGGGAAAGTGGGCTGGAACAACGGCGAAGGTTACCTCAACATTTACCTCCCGCTCATCCCCAGAGGAGCTGCAATCCGTCTCTTTGACAGTCAGGGTGGAGGAGACGGAGGAGGAGGCTCAGTTTGTCCCTGAACATCAGGAATGCAGCTGCTGGAGGGAAAACTCAGATTAGAGGACAGGAGCAGAGACTTCTCCAGCAGGTTACCGCTGATTGTTTTAATCAGGTCAGTCGGTGACTCTGTGGAGATCCTGGAGGGAAGCAAGGAGGCCAAGGTGGCTGGAAGGACCTGTGCTGATGCTGACCTCCTTCCTTCGGCCCTCCTGGTTCCTGTCAAGCTCAGCTTGTTGGAGAAGAAAGATCATCATGAACAAATATTCTCTTAAAGTCGTAGGGAAATCATGTATATAAATGTACACTTTATCAGACAATATTGTCCCAAAATTAAGAAAATTTCTATTAAAAAGCCTGAACACCTAAATTCATCTGTTAATCATTTTTTTTTCAGTCATAACATCTTGATTCATGTGTCGCAGCTAATATACGCAACGGTTGAAACCAGAATCCTTTCCTTTCCCATTGAGTTGCGTCCCAGTGTTCACGGGGATGGACGTCTGTGTCTTCGGCAGGCGTAGAGCTAACAGAACTGGCAGCGTTGCGAGGCAAGGGCTCAAACATGTACGGCTGGAAGCCTTCTACACCAAACCAAGCTTCTGCCGCCCTGGCGTCCTCTTCCACAACATCTTCGTCCCCGCCTGAATAACGAACTCTTTGATTCAAGTGAAAACTGGCTGTGTTACCTTTTCCCAATCAGCCGCCAGTTTTGTCATGATCTTGGTGCTAATGACTGACTTAATTACTCATTCCCTTCACCTGTCTAACTCTGCCCCGTTTCTCATCACTGCTCACCTGCTCCCGCCTTTATTTAAGATGCTTGCATCCAGTCAACATGGCCAAATTATACTTGTTCTCTCTAGAGGGTTTTTAGATTTCCTTACTGATTCTGATTAGCTGATCCTGACCTGTTCTGCTTCTCAACCACTGAGCCTGCTTGCTCCATTTTGTCTGAGCTGTCTTTGGACTCCTGGATCTCTGAGCCTGCCTGTTCCTGTTCTGATCCGTTTGCCTGACCTGTCTTCGGACTCCTGCATGTTCCCCGGGGCTGCAGCATCTGGGATACTCTGGGTGGAGCCTACCACATCTCGTTGGCAGCCCTCCGGCCGGATCCTACCTCGTTCTCTGGTGATGGACTGAACTTGTAAACCAGGTTAGTGACTCACGTTGATAATCTTCCTCCGTTAGGTTTACATGGTCCCTAACCTGTGTTTCCTCCCTCCAGGCCCCTGACAGGGATTTAGGGGTAAGGGCGGATGTGGGAAATGGGTTTATGCACGCTCTAACATGCGTTTAATAGGCGGTCCTTCTCGGAGTCGGGTACAGGGTTGTGCATGTGCATTTTTTTTTAAAGTAGAGAGGGCGGGTCTTTTAAAAAATTCACAAAAATCCCCCACAATACCTTTAAGTCCTTTGGCTCTGATCCATCCATAGTCGATGGACCTCAGGGCTCCATCCAGGGAACACTTCCTTTCACCGATTTTGTTACAAACAAATTCAAACATGTTTGAAATTCAGTCGGCCCAAGAAACAAGGATTCCTCTTCTTCCTCCTCTCAGATGAAAACCCAGCAGCATGGCGGGGGTGCGAGTGAATTTGGTTCTTTCTGTAAAACTGACAGACTGTAGTAGCCACATTAGCTCAGCCTTGTCTTTGTCCAAATCTGTCGTCTCCTTTTATTTTTAGGGCTTTCAGCACAAAATATCCAAATAGCCAAGGCAGCGCGTTTCTACTGGTTTGGCTTCCTGAAAGACTGAGAACTGAGTCCCATGTGGTTTTTAGACGTACAGTGTGAGCAGGTATGTTGCATCAGAGTGTGAGATCATACACTGAGCTGCTTTTAAACCCTGCGGTGTCATCCTACGGTATGAGCTGTAACTGCCTGCAATAATTGAAAAAAATCATACAGTGTTTGTCCGGCTTAAATTTCCCCTCTGTGAGATCAATATAGTCAATCAATCAATCAACCTGTTGGCTGAAGGTTAAAGATTAGCATGAAGCTAATATCTAATAAAGTTTATGTCATTAAAAGGATTATTCCTGCTGTTCGAGACCCTCTGTAGATGTTTCTCTTTAACTATGGACCTAATCGTTTATTTTTTATTGTTATGTTTTAGAACTTGTCTGTAATTTAGTCGTTGTTTGCAGCGAACCCTACCTCTGTGGATGCAACCCTAAAAAAACAGAGTTTTGGGGTAAACCTGTGCAGCCTGCAAGCTTTAACTTATTACATTTTTCCCACTCAAGCAAAACAACATCTCCGGACTTTTAACAGATTAAAGTCCATTAAAATGCGGCATTTCTTCTAAGAAAGGCACAAATAGAGAGGAGATAATTGCAGCCATCATCAGCTCCAGCTGCATATTAATCAGTCACTGTCAGCAGAGTCATTATCATCTGAAAGCACAGCTTTAATTCCTGCTGATGTTTTCTTTTAATTCGCTTTGCAGTCTAATGCATATTTACAGCTGAACCTGAGCTCTGTAGGAATAATTTACAATAAGACACAATTTATCCATAGAGAAACTCAGACCTGGAGGATTTAATCCCCTTAAGAATTTTGTTCTGATGTGACTCAGCTTAAAAGAAGGAGCCATTATATGAAATTAATTAGTTGTTATGTAAAAATGATGAGTTATTATTATTCTGTTTGTTTTATTTCTGATTTCTTTTTCTCTGAACCTAAATAACATTAATTAAATTAATAGTTTTATCCAGAAATAAGGAAAGAACTATTTCAGCTGCAGAAAGGAAGCTTAGGGATATCCGAGAGTTTCAAGGCGCCGCCGGGGCAGAGCTTCTTCCACCCAGGAAGCACCTAAAGAGCAGGGAAGACCTTGATTCAAGAAAACTGTGAATGAGGGCTGGACGTCCTGCAAGAAGAACAGAGATGGACAAAGTTGAACTCGGTCCAGTGTGCTTTCAACAGAGAGGTTTTCTGATCAGGTCCAAGCTTGGGGTTCCTTCTCCTTTCAAGGGACTGGACCGGTCTGTCCAAGATCTCTGCTATGAGACCAACACGTCCTCCAAGAGAAACTCCATGGACACCTTAGTGATGATCCAAATGGAAGATAGCAGCATGAAATGTTGGATCTGTCTTAAAGTCGTAGGGAAGCGGCCGTTCCAATGGTTGCATTGCTGAATTCTCCAGAGTGCCCGACTTTACACCAGTGAATAAAGTGAACGTGATTGGTTGTTTATCAAGGGGGCGGGATTGTTGTGGCGGAAGGTTCGCAATAATGTTTGGTTGTGGCCAATTTGTCGGAAGAACCTTGCTAACCAGTGTTAAGGAAAAATGATTATTTTTAGTTTTTAATACAGTTAATCTTATGGCATGTGTAAAAGGTATGTTGAACACTCTCATTTTGAACATATTTCTTAATTTTGAACAAGTTTGTGTTAATGATTTAAAACTAAACGATTGATGGGTAAGTATTCAAAGTACAGGAAGGAAAATGTAGATCAAAGGGGATCTCGCAATGAGGCTCCTGTTGTTTATAAGAGAGGACAGGAGGCCATAAAATGAGTATCTCCTGGGGGGGCAGCATCATTTGAGCCTCGAGGAGAGAGGTCTGCTTGGTTCACAGAAGATCAAAAGTCTTCCAGAAATAACATCCGGGATGGTGTGAAACTGAATACAACGTAGAATGTTAAAACACTAACATTTAGTTTTTAAGACATTTTTCTAAGTACTAATAGCATGTTTTTTAAATGAAAATTGTATTATCTAATTTTAGAATGAACTAGTTTAGTAGATGATGAACGTATTTGAAAATTGTACTGTCTGTGACAATATCAGAATCAAATGGAAATTGTTTGAATGAAAATGTTTTGTTTAGTATTAGAAAATTGCTCAGGATCTATGCTAAATGGGGTTTTGGAAAATGTGTTAGCTTGTATACTTAGGATTGAATATTATGTTTCATAGGTTAGAAAAAGGAATTGTACCTCATGTTCTGTTGATTCTATGTGTTATTTTTGGTTTAAGGCAGGATTCAATCTTGTGCAGAAGAGCAAAACTGGGTTTGTGAAGATAACCTTTCCTTGAACCAAATTACTGAATTTAAGTTTGTTCCTGAGAATTTATGTAAGGAGAGGCTCCGGATTCCACAGCTATCTGTGAAATCTTATCTTATGTTTTCCTTAGCCAGATGACCTTAGAATTCTGGAGGCCAGGACAAACTCTCCGCTCTTTTTGTTAAACAAAGGAGCAAATGGCCTTTGATTTTTGCCGTAAATTAGGGGAAGTTCTAAGTTTTTCTGAGTGTCCAAGGTAGCTTCCAATTGGTCCAGCGGAGGGACGCCTTCACTGAATATACTAAAAGGAAAGACACACCTACATTATAAAAGTTCGTACACACGAGTAATAATTCAGATAGCTGCCACTATTTTGCTTTTTTTTTGCACCAGCTCTCTCCAAAGACGCGTCTTTGCCTTTCTTTTCTATTTTCTTTACCTCAGGTAATTGAATGTATGTTTCTGTTGTTCTGCAGTTTTGTTGTTAATTCATAAGCTTTTTCTTGTTGGATTAAATTCTGTGATTCTGTGACGTCCACACGCATTGTTGGTTTCCTTGTGGCCACACGCGGCTCGCCGGGAGGGCCTGGGATCCAGAGGAAGAGAGAGAGCCAAACTTTTTCCAAAGTTAACTATTTTAGAATATTTTCTTCCTTAACACCAGTTAGCAACTTAGTGCTAGTAGGTTCCCAATGGGAAATTACATTGGGACCAAGTAGCAGTAAATTGCTAATACCTAATCGCCTTAAGGGAAGATTATACTTCTGCAACCGCAAACATTAAATGGCGCTTTGGTCTTATTGCGAACCAGTTTTGCTGGTACCCTTCTGCACCGTTTGTCTGGATTTTCTAGGTACGCACAGCAGTTTCCTGCCAAAGCGCAAGGGGGAGCCTATTCCAGAACTCACCAGAACTTCGGCGGATGGTCACAAGAACTTCGTCAGCACCGGCGGGAGTTTTTATCTTCCAAAACAACAATGGACAACATCTGCAAGATCACAGAGATGGATCTAGGGTTGCTAGACATTGAAGAGGAACAGGTTGTGTTAATGGAGCTGGCAAAAAGGCTGATTAACCTTTCGTCGCTTGATGTCAAGCCCCGCCTTCCCGCAGGCTGCATCGGGATGTACCTGAAATCAGGTCTCTGCATCACACTTGCAAAACATCATACTTGCACTACATGGCGAATTTTCACATCCCTTTAAAAAGACATAAACTCAGTGTTTTTACAACATTTTACACCATATTTATTTATTTTGCACAGCTCTGAACCTCCCACATCAATGCCTTTTGCACCATGTCTCTTCTACACTGTTTCCATTTGATCACTGCTGCACTTTAAAAATGGAAATGTTCGTTTCACTGCTAAGCTGCTAAGCATGCATTGACATGTTTTTGTACACATTCAGTGTATACAAGATGACAAAGAAGTTTGTCTAAGTCTAAGTAAAAGATGCTTTCAATCATTGTGAGACTTAGACTTGGTCTAAGTAAACCAGTGCAGGTTATGAGAGAAATAAATACCAGACCTGATGGTTTAAAGTTCTGGCTCACGGAGTAAAAGTGGCCGTGAAGCGGTTCCCAGGGGATGTAAAACTCCGGGGAGAATCATGTTGTATCTGTCTGACTGCTTTAGAACAAAAAGGAGGACACCTCTGCAGCTCCGTCCTAAAGATAGAGCTGAGATCTGCATGCTGCACTTGTTTAGACATGAAAAAAAATTTGTCAGACGAAAAAAAAAAGCACCAAGATAGAAAGATTCGGCGTGAAATAATTCAGGCCTCCATCTGAGGCGCTGACAGTGGAAGCGGCGCTGAATATTAATGCAGACCAACACTTTGACCACGCTGTGAAAAATGGTCTCATTGTGAATTCTCTGCTTTTCTCGACTTGAATCAACAAAGGAAGCCCTTTGCTCTAATTATCATATTTATCACATTAATAACCGTTTCCACTGCAGACACTGGCTGCTGTGAACCTTTGTCTTCTGGGTCTTTGCAGATATTTCTTCTAATTGAGGCGGGCGTCAGCGGCCGTTTGGGACCCGTTAACATGACTCGGTCAAACACCGCCATCTTTGGCCTCTGATTTAGAACAACCTGGATGATTCTTACAGGATGATTCCTGTCAGAGTCAGGGACTGGAAACAAAGAAATTCCTCAGCTTTATGTTAAATATTGAATAAGTAGAATATCTACAGTAGTAGCCATTAAAAATGTACCCTGTTTTCATGATGGGTCCTTGGCTGGTCCTTGGCTGGTCCTTGGCTGGTCCTTGGTTGGTCCTTGGCTGGTCCTTGGTTGGCCCTTGGCTGGTCCTTGGCTGGTCCTTGGCTGGTCCTTGGTTGGTCCTTGGTTGGCCCTTGGCTGGTCCTTGGTTGGCCCTTGGCTGGTCCTTGGCTGGTCCTTGGCTGGTCCTTGGTTGGCCCTTGGTTGGTCCTTGGCTGGTCCTTGGCTGGTCCTTGGCTGGTCCTTGGTTGGCCCTTGGCTGGTCCTTGGTTGGTCCTTGGCTGGTCCTTGGCTGGTCCTTGGCTGGTCCTTGGCTGGTCCTTGGTTGGTCCTTGGTTGGTCCTTGGCTGGTCCTTGGCTGGTCCTTGGCTGGTCCTTGGTTGGCCCTTGGCTGGTCCTTGGTTGGTCCTTGGCTGGTCCTTGTGGCCCTTGGCTGGTCCTTGGTTGGTCCTTGGTTGGTCCTTGGCTGGTCCTTGTGGCCCTTGGCTGGTCCTTGGTTGGTCCTTGGTTGGTCCTTGGCTGGTCCTTGGCTGGTCCTTGGCTGGTCCTTGGTTGGTCCTTGGCTGGTCCTTGGCTGGCCCTTGGCTGGTCCTTGTGGCCCTTGGCTGGTCCTTGGCTGGTCCTTGGCTGGCCCTTGGCTGGTCCTTGTGGCCCTTGGCTGGTCCTTGGCTGGCCCTTGGCTGGTCCTTGTGGCCCTTGGCTGGTCCTTGGTTGGTCCTTGGCTGGTCCTTGGCTGGTCCTTGTGGCCCTTGGCTGGTCCTTGGCTGGTCCTTGGCTGGTCCTTGGCTGGCCCTTGGCTGGTCCTTGGCTGGTCCTTGGTTGGTCCTTGGCTGGTCCTTGGCTGGTCCTTGGCTGGTCCTTGGCTGGTCCTTGGCTGGTCCTTGGCTGGTCCTTGGTTGGCCCTTGGTTGGTCTTTGGTTGGTCCTTGGCTGGTCCTTGTGGCCCTTGGCTGGTCCTTGGTTTGTCCTTGGCTGGTCCTTGGCTGGTCCTTGGTTGGTCCTTGGCTGGTCCTTGGTTTGTCCTTGGCTGGGCCTTGGCTGGTTCTTGGTTGGTCCTTGGTTGGCCCTTGGCTGGTCCTTGGTTGGTCCTTGGCTGGTCCTTGGCTGGTCCGTGGCTGGTCCTTGGTTGGCCCTTGGCTGGTCCTTGGCTGGCCCTTGGCTGGTCCTTGGCTGGTCCTTGGTTGGTCCTTGGCTGGTCCTTGGCTGGTCCTTGGCTGGGCCTTGGTTTGTCCTTGGCTGGTCCTTGGCTGGTCATTGGCTGGTCCTTGGTTGGTCCTTGGCTGGTCCTTGTGGCCCTTGGCTGGTCCTTG
Organism: Cyprinodon tularosa; assembly: GCF_016077235.1. Classification (NCBI taxonomy): domain Eukaryota; kingdom Metazoa; phylum Chordata; class Actinopteri; order Cyprinodontiformes; family Cyprinodontidae; genus Cyprinodon; species Cyprinodon tularosa. The sequence continues at coordinate 504,487 of NW_024039283.1, read as the reverse complement.
GCTGGTCCTTGGTTGGTCCTTGGTTGGTCCTTGGCTGGTCCTTGTGGCCCTTGGCTGGTCCTTGGTTTGTCCTTGGCTGGTCCTTGGCTGGTCCTTGGTTGGTCCTTGGCTGGTCCTTGGTTTGTCCTTGGCTGGGCCTTGGCTGGTTCTTGGTTGGTCCTTGGTTGGCCCTTGGCTGGTCCTTGGTTGGTCCTTGGCTGGTCCTTGGCTGGTCCGTGGCTGGTCCTTGGTTGGCCCTTGGCTGGTCCTTGGCTGGCCCTTGGCTGGTCCTTGGCTGGTCCTTGGTTGGTCCTTGGCTGGTCCTTGGCTGGTCCTTGGCTGGGCCTTGGTTTGTCCTTGGCTGGTCCTTGGCTGGTCATTGGCTGGTCCTTGGTTGGTCCTTGGCTGGTCCTTGTGGCCCTTGGCTGGTCCTTGGCTGGTCCTTGGTTGGTCCTTGGTTGGTCCTTGGCTGGTCCTTGGCTGGTCCTTGGCTGGGCCTTGGTTTGTCCTTGGCTGGTCCTTGGCTGGGCCTTGGTTTGTCCTTGGCTGATCCTTGGCTGGTCCTTGGTTTGTCCTTGGCTGGTCCTTGGCTGATCCTTGGCTGGTCCTTGGCTGGTCCTTGGCTGGTCCTTGGCTGGGCCTTGGTTTGTCCTTGGCTGGTCCTTGGCTGGTCCTTGGTTGGTCCTTGGCTGGTCCTTGGCTGGTCCTTGGTTTGTCCTTGGCTGGTCCTTGGCTGGTCCTTGGTTTGTCCTTGGCTGATCCTTGGCTGGTCCTTGGTTTGTCCTTGGCTGGGCCTTGGCTGGTCCTTGGCTGGGCCTTGGTTTGTCCTTGGCTGGTCCTTGGTTGGTCCTTGGCTGGTCCTTGGCTGGTCCTTGGTTTGTCCTTGGCTGATCCTTGGCTGGTCCTTGGTTTGTCCTTGGCTGGTCCTTGGCTGGTCCTTGGCTGGGCCTTGGCTGGTCCTTGGCTGGTCCTTGGCTGGTCCTTGGCTGGTCCTTGGTTTGTCCTTGGCTGATCCTTGGCTGGTCCTTGGCTGGTCCTTGGCTGGTCCTTGGCTGGGCCTTGGCTGGTCCTTGGCTGGTCCTTGGTTGGTCCTTGGCTGGTCCTTGGCTGGTCCTTGGTTTGTCCTTGGCTGATCCTTGGCTGGTCCTTGGCTGGTCCTTGGCTGGTCCTTGGCTGGGCCTTGGTTTGTCCTTGGCTGGTCCTTGGCTGGTCCTTGGCTGATCCTTGGCTGGTCCTTGGCTGGTCCCCTATAATTCTTTTTTAAACATCAGCTTTTGTACTAAAATGTTCTTTCTGTCATAATTTGTGGACATTAAGATCTAAAGATAAGTGTCTTCTGGTCAGACCCTGTAATTCAGTGTGGAGTCAGAGTAAAAAAAATAAAACTCACCTGGGAGAGGAAGGGCTCCAGCGGCTGGAACTGGGCCGCCATTCTGCTGGCGTTTGACTGGAAAGAACCATTTTGAATGGCTGCTACTGTAAATTGCTGCAGATCCTTGGTACGGTCCTTCATCGATGACATTCCTGCTGCAGGAATCCAGATCCTTTCAGTAGAAACATCACTACTTGGTACTTTTTCCAAACTTGCTTTATTAACCTGCAGGATTCTTGTAATACATTAAAGGAACCAAGAGGGCAGAGTTGGAATAACAACATTCCCGTCAGGAGGAGCCCGGGAGCAGATGGATCCAGAGACATGTCTTGTTGTTGTTGTTGTTTGTTTTGAACAGACGGCTGCAGGGATTATTTTAGCAGTTAAGGGTTAAACAGAGGTTTCTAGACAGAGCACATTAACTGGATTGGATCTGCGAGGGAACAGCCGTCCGGTGGGTCGAACTGGGAAAGCCTCAGGTGGACATTCATCTAATTGGAGACGGAAGGCTGTTATTCCAGCCTCTGATGGTGGTTTGTGTCGCTTTGGCTGCTGTTTAATCCTATTTAATTAAAGGTTTAACTGGTTTCATCCTAATCTGAAACCTATAAATCTGCTTCCAGTTTGTTGGTGATTAGAACTTTTCCCTAATGTTTAAACCACATGGAGCAGGAACACCAGGAGACGAGCCGCTCTGCAGAAACATCTCCAGCTCCAGAACCTGAAAACTTCTCAGGAATCTGCCCGTTTGCTCTGTTGCATGCGATAGTTGAGAGCGCTTCTATTTCCACAGTTACTACAGACAGTAATCCCAGGAGCTACTACTAATCTTACTACTACTACAAAGCAGCCGCTCCTCCCGGCAGCAGGGGGAGAGTTGGACAGTTAAACAGAGAGAGGATTAAAGAGTTTTCTAATCTGCTTTTGCACAGCTCCTCTGAAATGGTCAAACTTTAGGACGTCTGAGTCTGAGCCGACCTGCAGTCAGGTTTTAACTTTCCCCCACTTCTGCACGCCAGCTGAAAAACACCTGAGGAGGAGGCTCTGTTCGCTCCCTCAGTCACATCACAGATCCGCTCTGTTTGGTTTGAAGGTTTGGGGGATAAAAGGTAAACCTCTGTGGGGGTCATCTCACTCTTCCTGATGGTTTGATGTTGGGAGCTTTAAGATGATAATGTCAGATCCAACCCCGCAGCCACGTCTGTTTACTTTTCTCACTGAGATTTTTGGGGAATATGGAGGAAAATGTCTGTTTGGATTTCATGGAATAAATGTTTAGCATCAAAAACTGGAAAATAAAGGAGGAAGAATGGAGATGGAGAACAAAGCGAACACAATGGAAAACGTTTGGAGGACAAACGACTGATCCTTCATAAGCAGTCTTCCTGCTTTCGCTTTGACCTCACGGTAAAGAGGACGACGTTTAGTAGAAAAGGGAAGAAAAAAAAAACTCTTTTGTTTCTTCTCAGAAAAGACTTCAAGCAGGAAGTTCACACAAAGACAATCCTGCTTAAAGTTCTGGGTCCATAACATTTTTCAGACCCTTTAGCTTCAAAAACTGACCACTAACAGCCATTCAAAATGGCCTTTCGCAGTCAAACTTCCCTGCAACTCCCAGCGAAATCCCCTCCAACTTCCAGCCACTGGAGTGACCCCCTTATTCTCAGTTTTTTTTTTACCCTGATTTCAACCTTTCAGTAGATGGCGCTTCTCTTTAGATCCTAATTTCCACAAATCATGACAGAAAGAATATTTTAGTACAAAAATTGCAAGATACAAAGATCAAGTCATTGTTGCCTTGCAGCCAAATGGTCCTGGGTTTGATTTCCACTGCTTTCTGTTTGCATGTTCTAGAGTTTCTAAAAGTAGAATGGGAGGCAGATCTTTTAGTTCTCAGGCTCCTCTCCTGTGGAACCAACTACCAGTTTTAGTCCGTGAGGCAGACACCCTGTCTACTTTCAAGGCTAGGCTTAAAACTTTCCTTTTTGATAAAGCTTATAGTTAGGGTGGCTCAGGTTATCCTGAGCTATCTCTATAGTTCTGCTGCTATAGGCTTAGACTGCTGGAGGACATAGGGACCCCTTTTTCATCATTCTGCTTCATTCTATCTCTATTCTCCCACTCTGCAGAATCTGTTAGTTCAATCTCTAACCTTCTGCTCTCTCTGCTTTTTCTCATAGTAGCTTCATCTAGTCTGTTCCTGTTTGGCTGTGACTCCATCCTGGAGAGAAATATCCGCTGTGCTACTGCCATCAAAACCTTTGTTTCTAGATGTTGGAGCTTGGCCTGTTTTCCAGTGTAGTCCTGTTTCTCTGACTGTGACTAACTGGATGTGCGCTCTTCATCCTCTGACATTATTCTGGGAATTTTACGACTTTATTCTCATAATTTCATGAATTTATTCTCTTAATTTTACGACTTTATTCTCATAATTTCATGAATTTATTCTCTTAATTTTAGGACTTTATTCTCATAATTTTACGACGTTATTCTGGGAATTTTAAGACTTTATTTCAATAATTTTATGACTTTATTCTCATAATTTTACGACTTTATTCTCATAATGTTACGACTTTATTCTGGGAATTTTACGACTTTATTTTCAGAATTTTACAAAGTTATTCTCAAAATTTTACAATTTTTCTCTCGTGATTTTATGACCACATTCTCGTAATGTTATGAATTTCTAAAAATGTTACGACTTTATTCTCATAATTTTACGAATTTGTTCTCTTAATTTTACAACTTTATTCTCTTAATTTTACGACTTTATTCTCATAATTTTACAAATTTATTCTCTTAATTTTACGACGTTATTCTGGGAATTTTAAGACTTTATTTCCATAATTTTACGACTTTATTCTCATAATTTAATTAATTTATTCTCTTAATTTTAGGACTTTATTCTCATAATTTTACGACGTTATTCTAGGAATTTTAAGACTTTATTTCAATAATTTTATGACTTTATTCTCATAATTTTACGACTTTATTCTCATAATGTTACGACTTTATTCTGGGAATTTTACGACTTTATATTCTCAGAATTTTACAAAGTTATTCTCAAAATTTTACAATTTTTCTCTCGCAATTTTATGACTACTTTCTCGTAATGTTATGATTTTATTCTCGTATAGAAGAAAGCCCAGCCCTAATACTCTGTTGTAAGATATTTAAGCCCAGGTATTCCAGTGTTATAGTGGGCTGATACACTTAGAGCTCATGTTGCTATACGAGGCTGATAGAAAAAATGTCAATTTTTGCGGCTCCAGACAGATTTATTTTTAGTTTTTTTGGTCCAATATGGTTCTTTGAGCAGTTTAGGTTAACAACCCCTGATCTAGACCCACTGCTGTATTCAGACCCCCTCCCCTGTATTCCCACGTTTCCATCTCTTTTCCCGTGGATCAGAGCCACATTTGGAAGGAACCACCTGAAAGGTTTCCCTGCAGCAGAACGACCACATTCTTCAAACTCTGCTCCAATTTCAGAACAAAAGCTTTCTGCAATTTTTCTTGATTCGGAGCCACAGATCAGATCAACCATGAGGCCTCAAGGACGCAGCTGGCCTAAAAGCAAGGCTGTCGAGTCACCAGCAGCTCGAAGCACTACTGGAAGCTTCAAAATTAGAGTTAATAGAGGTCCAAGGTCTGGCAGTGATGAGGAAAGTGAACTATTTTTTTATTTTCAATTATTTAATTGAATTTGACGTATTTTCTGTGATTTGAAATCTAAACAGCAAAAGATAATGCCGACCACATGCTAACCTAATGCTAGTTAAAGGAAAAGTCTGCTCATATTCAGAATTCAAACTTCTGAAAGTTCTTTAAATCTGAAATGATTCCATCCTGTTCAATAAATGATCAGTGTTTTTAATTCAGAGTCATTTTCATTTGAATGTGCTTTACTGGAGGCATCCATGTTTGTCAAAGAACACTACTGCCACCTACTGGTTAGTGACGTCACGGTGCGGTATCGGCTGTTGATCAAGTCCCAGTGCTGTATCTGGTGTTTGTCACAACGCGCTATTATCCAAGTCATCTTGAAAACATTCTTCTTCCAAATGTTGGCTACATATTACGGGTTTTTTCTCTGGCCAGAAGTTCGATGGCAAATCCTCCCTCTTCAAGTTGGCGATCCAACGACCAACCCGTCCGTGGAGGATCAGGAATCAGAAAGGTGGAATAACTCTTTTTTTCACTTTTACCCGATGTATTCCAGCATCCAGCTGCCATGCACGTGGGCATTGTCAGTTTCACTATAGCTCTGGTGAATTTCAATGGTGAAGTCCTCTGGAAATCTTCAATAATTGTTGTTGATTGCAGATGTGTCTAGTAGTTCCCATTGATTTAGCTTGTAAAGCGGGGAGAATGGCGCTAGGCTTACCGCACCGTGACGTCACTGCTGGAAGATGGCAGGAGGGAGGGGTTACTATATTTGGGGAAAAATGGCCGCTCCCAGACTCGGTGATCGCAACGAAAATTATTGTTTTTTATTATTAGTTTTAGGCATAAATAAGGATCCATTGATTATTCCTTGCTGACCGGACTTTTCCTTTAACCAGCTGCTAACATGATTTAAGTGTTTAGTCATTAAGTCATGACAAACTTTATTTCATTTAATTATTTAGAATAAAAAAATAGAGGGAAATGCATAATAATGAACATTAGACAATGTGAATAGCAGGTTTAAGTCGCATTCAGATAAGACATTTAAAACACGAACTGAACACAGACAGATACAGACACCATAAAGTACATCTTAGTACAGATTAACAATAAGAGTTTAAACTTCAACATGACTTTAAAGATTGTGTTTTCACTGATATCATCATGACATCACATTTAAATAGTAATGGACCGAGTACTTTACCGTATTACTTGAGTATAAGTATTTATACTGATGGTTAAATCTTATTCAAATACAAGTAAAAGTTACTCTGTCAAAAATCTGCGGCACACCGCTGACTTTGGGACCTAAAGAGTTGATGCGTATGGATTATTTTAAATGATTTAGACAAATGTTTTATGTTGTACAATGGAGTATTAGGGCCAGGCTACAGATTTGTTTATTTTTTTAGAGAATACAATTGTAATATTAGGAGAATAAAGTAATAAAATTACGAGAATAAAGTTGTATTTTGTGGCAACTCTTACAAGATCACTTTCTTCCCTAAAATGAGGAATATCGAGCATCATGTGATACTTTGGCATCAGTTTAACAAATACAGAAATCTGAGAAACAGGGAGATTAAATAGGAAAACCAGAACAGGTGCATCTGATGAATAACAGGCCAGAGCTAGACGGGTGAAAGAAATGAGCAGAGATGGCAAAAGTACTCACTTTCCGTACTTGAGTAAAAGTACAGATACTTGTGTTAAAAAATACTCTGGTAAAAGTGGAAGTACTGATTAAACTTCTTTACTCAAGTAAAAGTAACAAAGTACAGGCTTGTAAATTTACTTAAAGTATAAAAGTAAAAGTAGAAACCACTTTTTTCATGCCGTTGCCTACATTTTAAATGGATGTCTGCCAATAGGACTAGATCTCCGTTGTGTTCATTTTCAATCATCTCGTCGTCCATGCTACTATGCTAACGCCACCGCCACCAAGCTGCAATGATTTGCCGCCAATGAATACCGCCGAATCTGTCGATTCATCTTGTAGTGGTGCGTCAAATGCAACGTAGATTCCCATCCAATTAGATTGAATTTGGTATCGATGACGGGAAAAATAATAACGGTAACTCCATTGAAATGATTCAAAACTAAAGTAACGAGCCAATTTTTTAAAATGTAAGGAGTATAAAGTACAGATATTTGTGTAAAAATGTAAGGAGTAGAAGTAAAAAGTCGCCATAAAAATAAGTAGTAAAGTAAAAATATCAGAAAAATCTACTTGAGTATAGTAACGAAGTATTTGTACTTCGTTACTTCCCATCTCTGCCTATGCACTAGAGGAGTCGGCGTTCACCTGAACTTCATAGATAATAAACATATTTCTATTGTTTATTTTCATTTTTAACTTGCTTTTAGATATTCTCATTATGAAATCCATATAAATCCTCTAATGTTCTAATTTATTGATATGATAAAATGCTTCATAAATCCTTCAAAATAAGAGCTTCAGTAAAAAATAACATTTCAGACTTAGTCCACTCACTGCAAAAAATCTAAATCTAGATAAGTCATTTTTTCTTAAAATAAGTGCATTTGTTCTTGAATTGAGGAGCTAAGTATTTGTACTTCGTTACTTCCCATCTCTCGAAATGAGCAATCAAGCAGGAATCGGCACTAAAATCATGACGGGTTAAATCAAACCTTCAGGTCCGGTTTTTACAGGAATATGCAATTGGCCTGTAACTGTGAAAGAGACAGAAAGGCCAACTCTGATCGATCCTAAACTAAAAAATAAGTCCTTTTAAAATAATGAATTAAATTAAATTTTTTCTCTAGTGCCAAATTCCATCATTAAGCAGGCAGTGACTTTCTAAAGGACAACCTTTCTTTTAACAGGGGAGGGGTCAAATGCAGAGAGTGAATTTCCCCATTGTTGGACGATAACACAGTCAACTCTGTCTGAGCCTATAGCTATGCCTAGGCATTAAACTGGACTAAACACTGAAAAACATGCCCAACTCTATCATCTATAATCAAAGGTGTTGATGGCAGCAGCTCAAAAAAGAGAGAACATAAAGTTGGAAGTTATACGAACAAATACTATATAGTGGAAAAGAGCAATGGAATAAGTTAAAGAAAGGAAAAGTGGTCCCCATGCACTCCAGCAGCCTAAACCTAAAGCAGCATTACTGTAGAGATAGTTGAGAATTAGCACATTATTCCAGGTCAAAGCTGCACATTTGATTCATTTTGCGGTTTTCCCTCCAACCTATGTTCAAACTAAGCCCCAAAAGCAAAAATAACTCATATATAACTGAACTAACATCACAGGAAAAGTGGTCTATCCTAAAGTTAAACTCTGCTTTGTGTTTCTACAAGCAGCAAAGTCCATGAATAACTAAACATTTCTGTTAGTTCTTTGTTTGCTGTCAGACACAGATTGTTGTTTAATCTGGAAACAAACATTTGATTTGTCTCCGGTTCTTCTGTCACACTTTAAGCTCAAGTGGCTTCAGCTTTTGGACTTATTGGATTTATTGCCAAAGCATGAAGGTGCGCTGAAGCGAGGGTTTAAGTTTTCATTCTTTGCTGCTGAGCCTGACGGCGGAGCCGCCATCTGAGGCAAAATATAATTGAAACCAAAGCCGCCTAGGCTGAGTGTTTCTACCTGCTGGAAAGGGATTGGAGAAACCAGTCAGACCAGTAAGGACCTTCCATAGAGGAGACTAACAGAGGGTCATGATGGCTGGGTGTGTCGGTGTGACAGATGCCCCCAGAAAGCTACTAACAGGATGACGTCTGCGCCGCGAGGCCACAGGGTAAAGCAGGATTATGTCTGAGCAGTAGATAAACAGATTATTCCAGAAACAGTGCCCACTTTTTTAACCTCGTCACTCCTGCCACACCTCCAGCTCCCTCCTTCAGATTCATCTGCAGCTCGTCCTCCATCCATGTCCGCGAGAGGTGGACATGCTCCCCTGAACTGCATCTGACCGAGACGATCGGACTTATTCGCCACCGCCATGGTCCGGGGACCGGCCTGCGCCATGTTTCAGGCTTTTAGACTTTTTCTGCTGCTGGTCGCCGTTTCACAGGCAGCTGGAATCAAAGGTAAGCCTCATTTCCTCTGCAGAGCAGCGATCATCTGATCGTTAAAAAACTAGTTAGATGAGGAGGAAGGTGGACTAAAGTTGGTCAGAATGGGAAGAAAAGCCTCTTAGGGTTACATAAGGATGCTGATGGGAAACAGCTTCACAGCAGGAGTCTAAAGGAAGAAACTCGTCTTCCTCCAAATCAGGGCTGAAGGGAAACGAATCCAGAGCAAAGCTGAGTGACTTCACTCATTTCTGCTCTGATTATCAGCTGTAAACCAGAGATCTGAATCTGGACCCCCCCTCTGGCCTGGGTCTTTACCTGCTGGTGGGTTTCTGCAGGACTCTGCGGTTGCATAAGCCGACGCTTCTTGTTTAACAGATTTTTTTTTGCTCCAAGCACCCTTGAAATGAAACCAGTGCTTTTTATTTTTAGCTGGAGTGGAAACAAGGAGTCAGACCCGAACCCTTTCAGGCAGCTATGATGCAGAACAACACTCAGTGCACTCCACTCATGGAAACGGATCGTACGCTCACACTAAAACACCACACTGCTTCATTTCAGGCCACACTTTCTCTCTTTCTTTTTTGTATTACTGCTCAAATAGAGCAGATGGAGAGAAACTTGTCAGAGATATGCTTTTAACCAGGTGCAGGTTTCATATATTAACAATTTTGCACATCAATATACTAACTTTAAGGATGAAAAGTACACTGCAGAAAATGGAAATCTAAGTAAGTCATTTTTTCTTAAAGTAAGTGCATTTCTTCTCCAATTGAGGGCGAAAGTGAGACACTTTGCCAATGAAACAAGTCAATTTACATTTAAAATAAGAAAAAACAATTGCATTATATTATTTCAAGTTCATATTATCTAATTATCTTATTTTAGAAGTAAAGATACTAATTGCATTGGCAAATCCTCATATTTACCTACTCAAATTAAGGGTAAATACACTTAATTTAAGAATTTTTACTTATTTCTAGATCGTTTTTGCAGTGTACATAATTTATGATCTTTTCAGAACTAGATTTTGTGTTAAATGGAGTTAAGAGAAAAATATGTGTCTCTGCATAAAGTTGATATTTTATGCATAATTATTAGTAATTAATACAACTAGGTAAGTAATGCACTGGAAAAAATATAAATCTAGATAAGTCATTATTTCTTAAAATAAGTGCATTTGTTCTTGGATTGAGGAGGAAAAAGATCCACTTTGCCAATGGAACAAGACAAATTACATTTAAAATAAGAAAGACACAATTGTCTTATTCCAAGTGCATATTATCTAAAAATCTTATTTTAAGAGTAAAAGCATTACTTCCATTGGCAAACTATCTCACTTACCTACTCAAATTAAGGGTAAATACATGTAATTTATAAAATTTTGACTTATTTCTAGATTGTTTTTCCAGTGTGACGATGGAGAAGATGTTCGCTGTACCTTTTATCTAGACCAGGGGTCACCAACGTGGGGCCCGTGGGCACCAAGGGGCCCTCAAGGACAACATGGGGTGCCCTCAGCATCTTTTGAAAACAGAACAATTCACCAGTGGACTAAATCTGAAATGTTATTTTTTACTGAAGCTCTTATTTTGAAGCATTTATGAAACATTTTATCATATCAATAAATTAGAACATTTGAGGATTTATATGGATTTCATAATGAGAATATATAAAAGCAAGTTAAAAATGAAAATAAACAATAGAAATATGTTTATTATCTATGAAGTTCAGGTGAACGCTGACTCCTCTAGTGCATAGGCAGAGATGGGAAGTAACGAAGTACAAATACTTCATTACTGTACTCAAGTAGATTTTTCTGATATTTTTACTTTACTTTACTACTTATTTTTATGGCGACTTTTTACTTCTACTCCTTACATTTTTACACAAATATCTGTACTTTCTACTCCTTACATTTTAAAAAATTGGCTCGTTACTTTAGTTTTGAATCATTTCAATGGAGTTACCGTTATTATTTTTCACGTCATCAATACCAAATTCAATCTAATTGGATGGGAATCTACGTTGCATTTGACGCACCACTACAAGATGAATCGACAGATTCGGCGGTATTCATTGGCGGCAAATCATTGCAGCTTGGTGGCGGTGGCGTTAGCATAGTAGCATGGACGACGAGATGATTGAAAATGAACACAACGGAGATCTAGTCCTATTGGCAGACATCCATTTAAAATGTAGGCAACGGCATGAAAAAAGTGGTTTCTACTTTTACTTTTATACTTTAAGTACATTTACAAGCATGTACTTTGTTACTTTTACTTGAGTAAAGAAGTTTAATCAGTACTTCCACTTTTACCAGAGTATTTTTTAACACAAGTATCTGTACTTTTACTCAAGTATGGAAAGTGGGTACTTTTGCCATCTCTGGTCATAGGTCAGTACACTGGAAAAACGATCTAGAAATAAGTAAAAATGTCTTAAATTAAGTGTATTTCCTCTTAATTTGAGTAGGTAAATGAGATAGTTTGCCAATGGAATGAGTATTTTTACTCTGATAAATAAGATAAATAGATAATATGCACTTGAAATAAGACAATGCTATTCTGTTTTCTTATTCTAAGTGTAAATTGCCTTGTTCCATTGGCAAGATGTCTCTTTTACTACCTTAATCCAAAGGCAAATGCACTTATTTTATTTTTTCGTCTAGATTTTGATTTTTTTCCAGTGTTTCGGTAGCCCGTCCTATGACTCAGTAGCCATAAAGTAGCCCTCAGCCTTAAAAAAGTTGGTGACCCCTGATCTAGACGGATGTTTAAATGTCTGCGTCTACTCGTTAGCAAAGGCTGAAGGAAAGTAGAGTTTGTCTTTATTTAGAAAATATGTTGTCGGTTTAGATTGAGCCTGAGGTTCTGGCGTCTTTCCGCTTTCAGCCCCCCCCTCAGTGCAGGTTGGTTATTACCTGGCCCCCCCTTATAAAACGCCTCTGATTTTAACTCCATGCAGTAGAAAAAGGAATAAAATTGCATTTTCTCTTTAGAGAAACATTTAGAGAATAATAACACTTGGTGCAGCCTGAGGCTCACATCCACGACTTTACCTTTTATTCTTGCAACGATCTGAAAGCTGCTTTTAACCAAGGACGCACAATAAATCTCTAAAATATCACAGTAACGGTCGGAGCAGCATTCATCCTAACGGGCCGTTTGGAGGAGAGAAGAACGGCGGCTAATATATCACTCCTGATATCATCATCAGCGCCATGATTATCATCAATCTGCAGGGTTTCCAGCATCTCGCATTGAGCTGTGCAAGCTGCCCGCCGCCGGAGAGCCAAACTAATCCCATCTGAGATAAAAGGTGAACTTCTATCCAATTGAGCGTGCCGCGGTTTGTGGCTCTGATCCGCTTAGATTTTAGGGGGAACATCATTTCTGATTCCAAGGAACATCTTCTTCTGGGAGCTTTATTGCTTCCAATCTAAAAGGAGAAGAATATGTGAAACATGTCAAACGGTAGAAGGAGAGTCAGTGTGACGATGAGTGAATTACCTCCATCTCTGCAATAAGGCATCTAAAAATAGGAACACATTTCTTCACATAAATGTGTTTAACTTTAAAGTGAGAAGCCAAATAAGATCAAAAGGAAGCAGACTTTTTGCCTTTAAAATAAGATAATAAGATATAAGTTACCTGTAATTGGATAATCTTATTTATTTCTCATTACAAATGTGAATCCTCTGGAAAATTGTCTTACCTGCTTAAAATTGTATGGAATTTACTTCCTTATGTTTACACTGGAAAAATGATCTAGAAATAAGTAAAAATGTCTTAAATTGAGTGTATTTACCCTTAATTTGAGCAGGTAAATGAGATAATTTGCCAATGGAATGAGTATTTTTACTCTTAAAATAAGATAATTAGATAATATGCACTTGAAATAAGACAATGCAATTGTGTTTTCTTATTTTAAATGTAAATTGTCTTGTTCCATTGGCAAAATGTCTCTTTTACCTCCTCAATTCAAGAACAAATGCACTTATTTTAAGAAAAAATGATTTATCTAGATTCAGATTTTTTGCAGTAAGCGGACTAAATCTGAAATGTTATTTTTTACTGAAGCTCTTATTTTGAAGGATTTATGAAGCATTTTATCATATCAATATATTAGAACATTAAAGGATTTATATGGATTTCATAATGAGAATATCTAAAAGCAAGTTAAAAATGAAAATAAACAATAGAAATATGTTTATTATCTATGAAGTTCAGGTGAACGCTGACTCCTCTAGTGCATAGGCAGAGATGGGAAGTAACGAAGTACAAATACTTCGTTACTGTACTCAAGTAGATTTTTCTGATATTTTTACTTTACTTTACTACTTATTTTTATGGTGACTTTTTACTTCTACTCCTTACATTTTTACACAAATATCTGTACTTTCTACTCCTTACATTTTAAAAAATTGGAAAAATGATCTACAAATAAGTAAAAATGTCATAATTAAGTGCATTTATCCTTAATTTCAGCAGGTAAATGAGATGAAATGAGTATTTTTACACTTAAAATAAGATGATTACATAATATGGACTTGAAATAAGACAATTCAATTGTGTTTTCTTATTTTAAATGTAAATTGTCTTGTTCCATTGGCAAAATGTCTCTTGGAACAAATGTACTTATTTTAAGAAAAAATTACTGATTTAGATTTACATTTTTTACAGTTTATGCCGCATGGTTCAAAGTCTGTGAAAAAAGTAGTGGCTTATAATCCAGAAAATACGGTAATCTGTATTGGTATAGGCTTTAAAAAACTTGTATCAGCCCATGTTTGGACTTGGTACGGAGCCCCCTAGGGGACATGGGGAATTTTTTTTTTCTTTTGCGTTCCCTCGCAAAATTTTGCGTTACCTCGCAAAACCTTTTGCGTGAGAACACAAAACCTTACTTCGGTAAAGTTAGAAAGATATTCACAGATTCGGACTTCCGGGATCAATAACTCTCGATCAATGTAATACATCCAGCTTGGAGAACGGCTCGTTTTTCTCGAAAATAATGCTTTTCTTGTAACACGTAGTCTGTGCTATCAGGACATGAAAGATGCGCCATTTGTGTTTCAACAACGAGAGTTATTGATCCCGGAAGTCCGAATCTGTGAATATCTTTCTAACTTTACCGAAGTAAGGTTTTGCGAGGTTGTGCAAAATTTTGTGAGGTAACGCAATACTTTTGCGAGGGAACGCAAAAGAAAAACAAATTCCCCATGTCCCCTAGGGGGCTCCGTAACTTTGTCTATTATAGAAACCAGATTTTCCCTCCAAGAAGCTGCGTCTTCCTTTAAAGGAGAAGTCCGGTCACACTGCAAAAACTTTCTGAAAATGAGCAAAAATTTCTTAAAATAAGTGTATTTACCGTTAATTTGAGTAGGTAAAATAAGATTATATGCTAATAGAATGAGCATTTTTACCATTAAAATAAGATAATTAGTTTTTATACACTTGAAAGAAGAGACTGTTTTTTTCTTATTTTAAGCGTAAATTGTCTTGTTTCATTGACAAAATGTCTCTTTTACTTCCTCAATCCAAGAACAAATAGACTTACAGTACTTTAAGAAAAAATGACTTATTTAGAGTTACATTTTTACAGTTTATGCCGCATGGTTCAAGGTCTGCGAAAAAAGTAGTGGCTTATAATCCAGAAAATACGGTAATCTGTATTGGTATAGGCTTTAAAAAACTTGTATCAGCCCATGTTTGGACTTGGTACGGAGCCCCCTAGAGGACATGGGGAATTTTTTTTTCTTTTGCGTTCCCTCGCAAAATTTTGCGTGAGAACACAAAACCTTACTTCGGTAAAGTTAGAAAGATATTCACAGATTCGGACTTCCGGGATCAATAACTCTCGATCAATGTAATACATCCAGCTTGGAGAACGGCTCGTTTTTCTCGAAAATAACGCTTTTCTTGTAACACGTAATCTGTGTTATCAGGACATGAAAGATGCGCCATTTGTGTTTCAACAATGAGAGTTATTGATCCCGGAAGTCCGAATCTGTGAATATCTTTCTAACTTTACCGAAGTAAGGTTTTGCGAGGTAACGCAAAAGGTTTTGCGAGGTTACTCAAAATTTTGCGAGGTAACGCAATACTTTTTCGAGGGAAGGCAAAAGAAAAACAAATTCCCCATGTCCCCTAGGGGGCTCCATAACTTGGTCTATTATAGAAACCAGATTTTCCTTCCAAGAAGCTGGGTCTTCCTTTAAAGGAGAAGTCCGGTCACACTGCAAAAATGTTCTGAAAATGAGCAAAAATTTCTTAAAATAAGTGTATTTACCGTTAATTTGAGTAGGAAAATAAGATTACATGCTAATAGAATGAGCATTTTTACCATTAAAATAAGATAGTTTTTATACACTTGAAACAAGAGACTGTTTTTTTCTTATTTTAAACGTAAATTGTCTTGTTTCATTGACAAAATGTCTCTTCCTCAATCCAAGAAGAAATAGACTTACTTTAAGAAAAAATAACTTATTTAGATTTATATTTTTTACAGTTTATGCCGCATGGTTCAAAGTTTGCGAAAAAAGTAGTGGCTTATAATCAAGAAAATACGGTAATCTGTATTGGTATAGGCTTTAAAAAACTTGTATCAGCCCATGTTTGGACTTGGTACGGAGCCCCCTAGAGGACATGGGGAATTTTTTTTTTCTTTTGCATTCCCTCGCAAAACCTTACTTCGGTAAAGTTAGAAAGATATTCACAGATTCGGACTTCCGGGATCAATAACTCTCGATCAATGTAATACATCCAGCTTGGAGAACGGCTCGTTTTTCTCGAAAATAACGCTTTTCTTGTAACACGTAGTCTGTGCTATCAGGACATGAAAGATGCGCCATTTGTGTTTCAACAACGAGAGATATTGATCCCGGAAGTCCGAATCTGTGAATATCTTTCTAACTTTACCGAAGTAAGGTTTTGCGAGGTTGCGCAAAATTTTGTGAGGTAACGCAATACTTTTGCGAGGGAACGCAAAAGAAAAACAAATCCCCCATGTCCCCTAGGGGGCTCCATAACTTGGTCTATTATAGAAACCAGATTTTCCTTCCAAGAAGCTGGGTTTTCCTTTAAAGGAGAAGTCCAGTCACACTGCAAAAATGTTCTGAAAATGAGCAAAAATTTCTTAAAATAAGTGTATTTACCGTTAATTTGAGTAGGAAAATAAAATTACATGCTAATAGAATGAGCATTTTTACCATTAAAATAAGATAAATAGTTTTTATGCACTTGAAAGAAAAGACAGCAGTTGTTTTTTTCTTATTTTAAATGTAAATTATCTTGTTTCATTGACAAAGTGACTCCCTTATCGGCTCAATTTAAGAAAAATTTACTTAGTTTAAGAAAAATTGACTTACTTTAATTTACATTTTTTGCAGTGGATATTCAGAATTCAAACTTATCCAGATTTAGATTTTTTCCAGTGTAAATGTAGTGCTGTGAGGTCATTTACCGAACAGCAACAGCATCAATAAACAGGTTTAAATACTTAGTTTCTGTACTAATGAGGGGCGTTGGATAAATAATGCACCTGACAAACTTCTAGTTGTCTGATCCAGCTGATATTTTTCATCTGCATTTATTCATTATCTATACACTGGAAAAATGATCTAGAAATAAGAAAACATTTCTTAAATTAAGTGTATTTACCCTTAATTTCAGTAGGTAAATGAGATAGTTTGCCAATGGAATGAGCATTTTTACTCTTAAATAAGATTATTATTTTACCTCTTCAATCCAAGAACAAATGCACTTATTTTAAGAAGAATTAACTTATCTCGGTATCTTTTTTAATTAAATGGCAAAGTCCAGTTGCGCACTGCAAAAACATTTAAAAATTTGTAAAAAAAAAAAAAAAAAAAAAAATATGTGTTTTTTTAATTTATTTTTATTTTTTTTATTTTATTTATTTATTTATTTTTATTTTATTATTTTTTTTTATTATTCATTATTATTCTTTTTTTTTTTTTTTTTTTTTCTTAAAATAAGTATATTTACCTTTAATTTGAGGATGTAAATAAGATGACCTGCCAATGGAAAGAACATTTTATAATCTTAAAAGTATAAAAGATAATTAGATATTATGCACTTAAAAGAAGAGACTACAGTTGTTGTTTTTTTCTTATTTTAAATGTAAGTTGCCTTATTCCATTTGCAATGTGTATCACTTAACTGCTCAATTCAAGAAAAAATTCTCTTATTTTAAGAAAAATAAACATACTTAGATTTTAATTTTTTGCAGTGTAAACTGATAGTTTCTCGTTTACATTGTTTGAACTGAGTCATGTCAGAAATGGAGCAAGCACTGGAAAAACAATCTAGAAATAATTAAAAATGTCCCAAATTAAGTGTATTTACTCTTAATTTGAGCAGGTAAATAAGATAGTTTGCCAATGGAATTAATATTTTTACGCTTAAAATAAGATAATTAGATAATATGCACTCAAAATAAGACAATGCAATTGTGTTTTCTTATTTTAAGTGTAAATTGTCTTGTTCCGTTGGCAAAATGTCTATTTTATCTCCTCAATCCAAGAACAATTGCACTTCTTTTAAGAAAAAATCATTTATCTAGATCTTTTTGTTGAGTGTGGAGCAGTGATCTGCTTTTTCTATGGCCTTGTTAGGTCATACGATGGGGCATAAAATCAAAATAAGTTACTTTCATTTCATCAGAAGTCTTCTGTGCACTGGAAAAAAATTGATATCTAGATAAGTATTTTTTTTCTTAAAATAAGTGCATTTGTGCTTCGATTGAGGAGGTAAAAGAGACATTTTGCCAATGGAACAAGACAATTTACACTTAAAATAAGAAAACACAATTGCATTGTCTAATTTCAAATGCATTTTATCTAATTATCTTATTTTAAGTAAAAAATACTCATTCTACTGGCAAACTATCTAATTGGCCTACTCAAATTAATGATAAATATACTTAATTTAGGAAAGTTTTACTTATTTCTAGATCGTTTTTCCAGAGTGGTGTGCAGATCTCTGCTCGACATTCAAAAGGCTCCATTTCAGACTTAACTCTATTACAAAAACCACAAAGAAAATAATTACATTATTATACTATTTAAACGTTATTGAACAGTTCTCCATTAGACAAAGAACCCAAGCAAAATAAAACTTACTATGGTTACATTAAAATGCATGAATAGATATGAAAGTGTGTGGCGGCACCATGCTCTTACTGTGAGCTACAGACAGGGGGCTCTTGCGGGTTACAGGTGTATAAAATGTTCAGGTGGTCTCTGAGGTCATGGAGATAAAGTCTCTGATGACCGGACGAATCCGAAATACGTTTCTGTGCGTATTGCATCCTCGTTTCTGTTATTGGACTTGGTACATTTACTATTCTGCTGCCACGAACGGGACACCTCTTCAGCGACAACTAGCTTGCTGTTGCCATGACCAGAGGCGGGTTTAGGAAATGTGGGGCCCTAGGCAAAGACAGGCAGAGGCCCCTCTGAATTAAGAAGACAACACAAAAAACAAACTTATTCTCCAAATAGAGAAATGTTAATAGAATAGACATCCATTATCTGTTCTAGGTTGTGTCCCTCTCTTCTTGTCCCTTTTCTTCTTGTTTTCCTCTCTATGTTTTGTACTCAGCTGACTTTTCATGCTGTCTCTAAAGGAATGAAAGATTTTTTCCAAGCACTAAGCTCACTTAGCTGATTGCTCCTTCCTGTGTTTCCAAAAAGGCCAAAGTAAATAACCCAGTCCTTCTTTTCACTGTAGACAAGCCATGATCTGCTTATCTGTTCTCCATTTTTCATTTGGATGAAATAATAGCTGCATGAATCATGACAGCAGACAAGATAGAGGAGAGCAGGAGGCGGGGTTACCAATCTACTCGCTCTGGAGAGCAGAGTTCGCTGCTTTTAGATGTTGTCTCCAAAGTCTCCAGTAGCAGAAAAAAGTCTCTAGATTTGGCGCTAGGAGCTTTTTTAAAATCAAAGGACTTTTATCAAAAACATAATTAATGTGCACAAATAAGGACTAGCTGTATTAACCATACATGTAGAAAAAGTTTTGTGGGGCCCCAAAGAACTTGGGGCCCCAGGTGAGTGCCTATTTTTGACTAATGGTAAATCTGCCCCTGGCCATGATAACGTAACTTCAGTGAACTTGTGATGATTAAGCCTCAAAATAAATAAATAAAAATCTGAACACATGTAATATTAAAATAAAGAAAAGTCAAAATTATTTCCTAAAATATTTATAAGAAGTGTATAAACTGTGGAAACTATTTTAATAATTTTTTTAAAGTCTCCCTCTCGCCACTAGGGCGTGCTGTGGCACCCCTAGCATCCCCACTTCCCGCGGCCGTGGTGTTGGATGAATCTGATCATCATCAGTTTGCTTCCTTCGTGTTTCCACGCCGACTGACCGCCTCTTCTCCTCAGATGGCAGCGTCAGACTCGGCTCGGAGCTGAACGCAGAGTCTGCGGCCCCGCCGCGTCTGGCTGATCTGCTGAAAACGTCTTCAGGCTGGGAGCTCAGCAGACGTCGATCCAAGAGGTCGGTGTTTTTACAGCCCGGGGTGAGAATCTGCTCCCAAGAGAGCTTTGAGGACGTCCTCGCCAGCCACCAGGCCTACTACCAACTCAGAGGTACATTCATTAAAATACCATGATTGAGTTCTGATTTGATATGTTGGTGAATCTGCTAACAACAGGTAACAACATTTGTCCTGAGGTTGTTTGCAATTCTATTATTAGATGAACAGTTGGTCAGCTGGTCTCCATCCCTCCGATCTCTCCTTAAACTGCAAAAATGATCGAAAAACGTGTAAAGGCTCCATAAAGTTAGCTTGTCTTTAATAAATGAAATAATGGAATGGAGATTTTTGTCCTTCAGTTGAGATAACTGGATGGTTTGCACGTGGAAGCAATGTTGGTTTAGTCAACTTTGACGCAATTATTTTGTTGACGCTCCTTTTTTTCATGACGATAACGAAAACTGATGAGCTAAACATGGATCTTTGATTAATAAAACATGACGAGTGATCGGTTTGAGTTTTACTCAACGAGACTAAATAAAAAATAGCGTGTCGTCGCTCAAACGTTTAAGCTGCATCAACGGGCTGTAATCACACAGCTGCGCAGCTACTTCCTGTTAGGTCAGCCGCCCATCTGCCGAACAGTGTTGAACATGCTGCAGGAACACAGCTGGATCACCGTGGAGACCCAATGAAGGCCCAATGGAGACACCATGGAGACCCAATGGAGACACCATGGAGACCCAGTGGAGACCCAATGAAGGCCCAATGGAGACACCATGGAGACCCAGTGGAGACACCATGGAGACCCAGTGGAGACCCAATGAAGGCCCAATGGAGACACCATGGAGACCCAGCGGAGACCCAATGAAGGCCCAATGGAGACACCATGGAGACCCAGTGGAGACACCATGGAGACCCAGTGGAGACCCAATGAAGGCCCAATGGAGACACCATGGAGACCCAGTGGAGACCCAATGAAGGCCCAATGGAGACACCATGGAGACACAATTGAGGCCCCATGGAGACCCAGTGGAGACCCAGTGGAGACCCAATGAAGGCCAATGAAGGCCCAATGGAGACACCATGGAGACACAATTGAGGCCCCATGGAGACCCAGTGGAGACACCGTGGAGACCCAGTGGAGTAACCATGGAGACACAATGGAGGCCCAGTGGAGACCCAATAAAGACACCATGGAGACCCAATGAAGGCCCAATAGAGACACCATAGAGACCCAATGAAGGCCCGATAGAGACGCCATAGAGGCCCCATGGAGACCCAATGGAGACACCATAGAGACCCAATGAAGACCCAATAGAGACACCATAGAGACCCATTGAAGACCCAATAGAGACACCATAGAGACCCAATGAAGGCCCAATAGAGACACCATAGAGACCCAATGAAAGCCCAATAGAGACACCATAGAGGCCCCATGGAGACCCAATGGAGACACCATGGAGGCCCCATGGAGACCCAATGGAGACACCATAGAGACCCAATGAAGACCCAATAGAGACACCATAGAGACCCAATGAAGGCCCGATAGAGACGCCATAGAGGCCCCATGGAGACCCAATGGAGACACCATAGAGACCCAATGAAGACCCAATAGAGACACCATAGAGACCCATTGAAGACCCAATAGAGACACCATAGAGACCCAATGAAGGCCCAATAGAGACACCATAGAGACCCAATGAAAGCCCAATAGAGACACCATAGAGGCCCCATGGAGACCCAATGGAGACACCATGGAGGCCCCATGGAGACCCAATGGAGACACCATAGAGACCCAATGAAGACCCAATGGAGACACCATAGAGACCCAATGAAGACCCAATAGAGACACCATAGAGACCCAATGAAAGCCCAATAGAGACACCATTGAGGCCCAATGAAGACCCAATAGAGACACCATAGAGACCCAATGAAAGCCCAATAGAGACACCATTGAGGCCCAATGAAAGCCCAATAGAGACACCATAGAGACCCAATGAAAGCCCAATAGAGACACCATTGAGGCCCAATGAAAGCCCAATAGAGACACCATAGAGACCCAATGAAGACCCAATAGAGACACCATAGAGACCCAATGAAGACCCAATAGAGACACCATTGAGGCCCAATGAAGACCCAATAGAGACACCATAGAGACCCAATGAAGGCCCAATAGAGACACCATAGAGACCCAATGAAGGCCCAATAGAGACACCATTGAGGCCCAGTAGAGGCCCAATGGAGACACCATGGAGAATTTTAAGGGTAAATACACTTAATAGAATTTTTTTTTATTATTTCTAGATTGTTTCTAAAGTTTTTCTTGCTCCATTTTCTCTCTTTTTAGTTTAGTAAGACTGTGCTTGTGAATTAATAATGAAATGTGTTCAATGGAGCAAATAAATTCAAATTACTACTAAATAAAGGGGCTTTATGCAGTGCCCTGTGGCATGCCCTTAGAGAGCAAATTAATCCTGCCCATGACGTCCGTCTGGGTTTACCTCTCCTTCCTCCTTTTTGTCCTTCATCACATCAGCTGACAGAGTTTTGCTGCCATCAGTCGTCTCCTCTGCCCTGCAGGCCTTTGTTCTTCATCTCTGAGCTCATCAGCGGTGCCGCCCTGCATCACATTGATCCAGATCATTCTTCAGCCGGGAAGCACCGGAGCCTGAACTCTATCTGAGATAATCCTGTTTGACACATGCCCGAACTGCTGCTGTGAAATGATTCAATCAGGCCTTTTCACTTCTAATAGCAGAACTCATACATTTCAGGGTCATGCTTTTCCTTTTTTTTCTGTGAAGGTCTGGATGTCTTAGGGAGGGCAGGGGGCTCTGATGTTCCTCACCATTTGAGGATGGAGTCACGTTGCACTGAAGGATTTTACCTTCAGGATGGAAGCTTCTGCAACATTAAAGCTCTTTTTTTATCTCCTTTCAGAGGTGAACCAGGAGTAGGAGACGCGCTGCAGACTTTTTTCGCCAATGATTCATCTGTTTGTCATATCAGCCTGGAGCATAAAACATTTATGTAACTTGATTTTTAATTGCCTGGGTTAGCCAGCAGCTTGTTGCCTGCTGGTTTAATTCATGCTAATTGTTATAGTTCATTGAAAAACTGATTTAGACATAAAGCTTTTAAGTTGTTTTTTATGTGTAATTAATCTGTGGAAAATCTTTGCAATCACTGAAGCCCTCTTACTGCACAGGTGCATTTAAAAATAATTCACACCGCACTTTATTTTGACTGAACTTCAGTCTGTGGGAGGGTGCAAACTGAGCACAGAAGCCTCCATGGGGCCTCTATTGAGTCTCAGTTGGGCCTGCATTGGGTCTCCATGGGGCCTGCATTGGGTCTCCATGGGGCCTGCATTGGGTCTCCATGGGGCCTGCATTGGGTCTTAATGGGGCCTCCATTGGGTCTCCATGGAGCCTGCATTGGGTCTCCATGGGGCCTGCATTGGGTCTCCATGGGGCCTACATCGGGTCTCCATGGGGCCTCCATTGTGTCTCCATGGGGCCTCCATTGTGTCTCCATGGGGCCTGCATTGAGTCCCCATGGGGCCTGCATTGAGCCTCCATGGGGCCTGCATTGGGTCCCCATGGGGCCTGCATTGGGTCTCCATGGGGCCTACATCGGGTCTCCATGGGGCCTCCATTGAGTCTCCATGGGGCCTCCATTGAGTCTCCATGGGGCCTGCATTGGGTCCCCATGGGGCCTGCATTGGGTCCCCATGGGGCCTGCATTGAGCCTCCATGGGGCCTGCATCGGGTCCCCATGGGGCCTACATCGGGTCTCCATGGGGCCTACATCAGGTCTCCATGGGGCCTCCATTGGGTATCCATGGGGCCTGCATTGAGCCTCCATGGGGCCTATATTGGGTCTCCATGGGGCCTACATCGGGTCTCCATGGGGCCTCCATTGGGTCTCCATGGGGCCTGCATTGGGTCTCCATGGGGCTTCCATTGGTTCTTAATGGGGCCTCCACTCATTCTCCATGGGGCCTCCATTGAGCCTCCATGGGGCCTCCATCGGGTCCCCATGGGGCCTGCATTGAGCCTCCATGGGGCCTGCATCGGGTCCCCATGGGGCCTACATCGGGTCTCCATGGGGCCTACATCAGGTCTCCATGGGGCCTCCATTGGGTATCCATGGGGCCTGCATTGAGCCTCCATGGGGCCTATATTGGGTCTCCATGGGGCCTACATCGGGTCTCCATGGGGCCTCCATTGGGTCTCCATGGGGCCTGCATTGGGTCTCCATGGGGCTTCCATTGGTTCTTAATGGGGCCTCCACTCATTCTCCATGGGGCCTCCATTGAGCCTCCATGGGGCCTCCATTGGGTTTCCATGGGGCCTGCATTGGGTCTCCATGGGTCCTGCATTGGGTCCCCATGGGGCCTGCATTGAGCCTCCATGGGGCCTGCATTGGGTCTCCATGGGGCCTCCATTGGTTCTTAATGGGGCCTCCATTGAGTCTCCATGGGGCCTCCACTCATTCTCCATGGGGCCTCCATTGAGTCTCCATGGAGCCTCCATTGGGTTTCCATGGGGCCTGCATTGGGTCTCCATGGGCCCTGCATTGGGTCCCCATGGGGCCTGCATTGAGCCTCCATGGGGCCTGCATTGGGTCTCCATGGGGCCTCCATTGGTTCTTAATGGGGCCTCTATTGAGTCTCCATGGGGCCTCCACTCATTCTCCATGGGGCCTCCATTGAGTCTTCATGGGGCCTCCATTGGTACTCCATCGAATCTTCATAGGGCCTGCATCGAAGGTCTGGAAGTCTTTGAAGCCATCGATCTGTCATCATTATCAGAATCTTTTCCTGAGATAATTATTTCTCAAAGATGTTTATGTTGGTCCTGCCTGTGTCGGGCCCCAAGACCAATACATTTTCTACATGATTAAAGTTTTATCCATGTCAAAAAAAATTATCATTTTATGAAACTATCAGTTTTAGAAATCCGTCCAAATTTTTGTTTTAGATTTCAAATTTCAGTTTCTTGCAGCAGCTACACATCTAGGTCTGATTGTTTGTCTCTGGAACAAACTATGGAATATTTTTCCATTCATATCAGCTGTTGTTTGTCAGTTTGCCAGGAGGCGGTGTGGGAGGCCTTCCGGATCTTTCTGGACAGAATCCCTGGGACCTCAGAGTACCAGACATGGGTCCACGCCTGTCAGCAGGAGTCCCTCTGCATCTCGGACATCGCCAAGAACTTCAGCAGCTCTGAGGAGCACATCAGCATGATCAACAGGGTAAAGAAGCACAAACGTTTACACCAAACCAGAGTCGGTTTGGTGACGATCCGTGACTGACTGAGTGGTTTGGTCTGTTTCAGAGAATGAGCCGCCTGAGAGACAGAAGGCCTCCGTCCCGGTAAGGGCTGCAGAATTTTCACAGTACAGAACCAGGCTGGGTGACTTTAGATGGCCACAGATCTTGGTTTAGGTTAGATGTCCTACAGCTCAGCAGAAATGAAGTCGAAATCGGAATGGGTAACGCTTTCGTTGACAGTACATCAATAACTATGTAATAGCATGTTAATAACATAGAAAGTTACACCATGTTACAAGGTAACAAAAAAAGAATTGGTTCGATGCTGTGCTTCAAATTTTAGGCAGACAAGGTAAAGTCTGATTTCTTAGATTTCAAACCATTATTACTCGGTAACTTATATTAATTAAGAAGACGGCAATAAATGAATGGTTATTATCTGGTAAAATGCAGTTTCTTACTTGGTATATAACAGAAAATCAAACCTAGAATACAGCAAGACAATCTTCTTCACTAAACTCTTGTTTGCATGTAACTTAAGTTCAGTTATAATGCTTTATTTACCCGATAATAAGTTCCAATATACTTTGTAAGCCATTAGTAGGTGGTGGCCAATAATAGAAACTGTCATGTGTTAAGCTAATGGTAATAACCCAACAAAAGTCTCCAATGTTAGTCACATACGGTTGTATTAATTACATGACGGTTATTATTTTTGAAATTATATACCTTAATCTTTGGATTATTACCCAAAAAAAAGGCTTTTCTTGTTACCAGGTACTATAGTGTGACTTACTGTATTATTACCATGTTATTACATGGTTATTGATGTACTGTATAAGAAAGGATTACCTCAGAATGGTTAATCGTAATAATAAAAAAAACTCGTCCTGTTATTTTGGATGAGGTAAAAAGATTTGGTCTTTTCTAAAGTTCTGCAAATGTCTGAATGTGGTTTGGTCAGAAACACTGTAAGTTGCTACAGAGATTAATTGATGCCTTTCATTGACTGATTTAATTATTTCTTTTCTCTTGTGCAGCGGCTAAAATCCTATATTTTAGGCTACTGGTTGCTCTTCCTGAAAGGTGTTGGTGTTTCATGCACTCAATTAAAATTATACCGATCTTTAGTTTGACTTATAATAAAGTCATTTATTATCAGAACACTGTCCGTCGTTTTACTGCTTTACACTCGTTAAAAACACCTGAACAGAATCATGGTTGGGCTTAAATTGCCCCATCCCCCATCAGACAATTAGAACTCAAAATGAAATACGCTAGCCTGGTGAGACCATCCTGATCTCGCGAGCTTTCAAGATTTCACTCGCTAATCAGTCTGGAGACTCTCCGTTGAAGAAACGAACGTCACCAAACGAACGTCCAATCAGAGTTGGCTTTGAGGCGGGTTGAGGTGTGACGCAACGAGAAGCGCGACAGTTCAGTCTAAAGAACATGGCGGCTTCAGCCGATGAAACTAGCGTTAGCGTGGCTATCGAGCAAGTTTTGTATTTCTTCACTGAAAGAAGAGCAAAACACTGCTCTGGAGGCTTTTCTGAGAGGAAAAGATGTTTTTGCTCTTCTCCCGACTGGTTTCAGCAAGAGTTTGATCTATCAATTGGCTCCTCTTGGTTGTCGCTCTGTTAGTACGTCATATGCTTCGTTGATCTGATTGGTTTATTTGGCCCGTCTATCACCAACATAGGCCAATCAGCTAACCAGTATTTTCGCCCCTTCCCAAAATTACTTAAATGGAAGGTTTCCAGATGGATATGCGGAGCAAATCCATCTGGAGGAGTCAGGTTAGCAATATGCCCCCTGGTGTACTATCCTGTGCCAACACTAATTGATCAACCAATCACTCAATCAATCAAATGAAGATTAGTTGATTGACATCAGGGCTGCATGGTTGTAAAGTGGGTAGCACTGCTGCCTTGCAGAAAGGTTCTAGGTTTGATTCCTGGCCTGGGGTCTCTCTGTTGGAGTTTGCATGTTCTCCCCGTGTATGTGTGGGTTCTCTCCAGATACTCCGGCTTCCTCCCACAGTCCAAAACATGACTGTTGGCTTTCTAGATTGTCCTTAGGTGTGAGTGTGTGTGCATGGTTGTTTGTCTCTGTGTTGCCCTGCGACAGACTGGCGACCTGTCCAGGGTGACCCCGCCTCTCTCCCATGTACTGCCGGAGGTAGGCACCGGCCCCAACGCGACCCTGACAGGGACTCATTTTTGTCTTCTGTCTTGTGTGTGACTGTTCGGTATCTTCTTGCAGTTTCTTATCGACTTGCCAAGGACTACAGACGTAAAGTAGCCTTTTCTGCTAGTTCTGGCATATTTACATTAAGATGTTCATTAATAAGTCCCTTTTAAATAAATAAATAAACTAGCATTCCTCAAGGATTGACCTTCATCAAGCAGGAAAAATATCATTCTGTGCAGAGCACACTCTTGTAGGCTTTTCTTGCTTGAAAAACAAGCTCACATAAAAAAAAGCCACTTTCACACTCCAGATTGTGCAACAGGCTTTAACTGGAGCCCAACACCAACACACACGTTTTAACATGAATACGTCTGATTTCCTGGTGATGACTCTGTTAAAGACGTATGTGTCAAACATGCGAGGAAAAGAAGATATTAAAAAAACACGATAATGTTGGGTTTTTCTACAGGTCATATAGTAGACCCCTGGTCAACTCAAGGCTTTTTGAAATGCTTTGCTGTTCAATAAATTACAACCTTAGATGATGAGATATTTCTGCACAGAAAAGACCTCGAATGTTTAAAAAAATGAATACATCTCTACATATGAGAACCTTCTACACAAGTATACCTGTAGAGGAAGATAGATGGCTGCATCTATCTTATCTTATTCTATCTTCATCTTAAAACGTGTGAAGTTTATTTTATTATTGCTATTATGTTACATAGAGTGCAATGTAAAAGATCCAACAGTTAATATAAAAAATGTCTCCCAGAGTTACTAAAATGGCTGTTTACCATTCAGCATGTCAGTGATTAAAAGATGTCTTTGCTGCAGATGAATAATCACTGAGGTGAGGAGACAGATTAGAACATCTTAAAGAGCAGCAGAAAGACCAGAACCAGAGACCGGGCCGCCTGGATCCCACTGCTGTGCACAGAACACAAAACATTGATGACAGACCATCAATGTTGGAGGTTTCTCGTCATGTAATAATCATGTTATTATTAAGGTTGCGGTTGGCTTGTTTTTTAAATAATACAGAATCACAATCATATTTACAACTAAGTTACATTAGTGTGTAGCGGCAGCTAATATCTGAAGGCATTGATTTGATGAATAGTATTTTTTTTTTCCTGCCGGTTTTACTCTCCTTTTCCAGGTATTTCTGAAGAGGCTGCAGCTTTTAAAACCATTAGTGTTTTACAGCGTGTTGAGATGTGGGCTGTAGGCGGTGTTTGAAGCCAGACTTGACTGAGTGCTAAGTAGATCTTGAAAACGGATGTGCATTGCACTTACTAGACAAGAGGCTGTGTGTTGGACAGCACTATTGTTCTATGATGAACAAGATGTCTGATGGTAGACCGATCGGACTGCTGGGAAGGAAAGAGAAGCAACATGCAGACAAGTTTAAAATGTTGACTGAAGCTGCTGCATCAACTGGAGTCTCACCAGGATCAGTCTCTTTTACACCATCTGCGTCATTCAAAGGGCTATGCTAGCAGCAGCTGAAGAAACAAATGAGGCACACTGTACAGCCACAGCCTCCTCCTCTATAGCCACAGTCAACTCCTCTATAGCCACAGCCTCCTCCTTTATAGCCGCAGCCTCCTCCTTTATAGCCACAGCCAACTCCTCTATAGCCACAGCCTCCTCCTCTATAGCCACAGCCTCCTCCTTTATAGCCACAGCCACCTCCTCTATAGCCGCAGCCTCCTCCTCTATAGCCACAGCCTCCTCCTCTATAGCCACAGCCAACTCCTCTATAGCCACAGTCAACTCCTCTATAGCCACAGCCTCCTCCTCTATAGCCACAGCCTCCTCCTTTATAGCCGCAGCCTCCTCCTTTATAGCCACAGTCAACTCCTCTATAGCCACAGCCTCCTCCTCTATAGCCACAGCCTCCTCCTTTATAGCCGCAGCCTCCTCCTTTATAGCCACAGTCAACTCCTCTATAGCCACAGCCTCCTCCTCTATAGCCACAGCCTCCTCCTTTATAGCCACAGCCTCCTCCTTTATAGCCGCAGCCTCCTCCTTTATAGCCGCAGCCTCCTCCTCTATAGCCACAGCCTCCTCCTCTATAGCCACAGCCTCCTCCTCTATAGCCACAGCCACCTCCTCTATAGCCGCAGCCTCCTCCTCTATAGCCACAGCCTCCTCTTCTATAGCCACAGCCAACTCCTCTATAGCCACAGCCACCTCCTCTATAGCCGCAGCCTCCTCCTCTATAGCCACAGCCTCCTCCTCTATAGCCACAGCCTCCTCCTCTATAGCCACAGCCACCTCCTCTATAGCCGCAGCCTCCTCCTCTATAGCCACAGCCTCCTCCTCTATAGCCACAGCCAACTCCTCTATAGCCACAGCCACCTCCTCTATAGCTGCAGCCTCCTCCTCTATAGCCACAGCCTCCTCCTCTATAGCCACAGCCACCTCCTCTATAGCCGCAGCCTCCTCCTCTATAGCCACAGCCTCCTCCTCTATAGCCACAGCCTCCTCCTCTATAGCCACACCCAACTCCTCTATAGCCACAGCCACCTCCTCTATAGCCACAGCCAACTCCTCTATAGCCACAGCCTCCTCCTCTATAGCCACAGCCAACTCCTCTATAGCCACAGCCTCCTCCTTTATAGCCACAGCCTCCTCCTTTATAGCCACAGCCTCCTCCTTTATAGCCACAGCCTCCTCTATAGCCACAGTCAACTCCTCTATAGCCCCAGCCTCCTCTTTTATAGCCACAGCCTCCTCCTTTATAGCCACAGCCTCCTCCTCTATAGCCACAGCCTCCTCCTCTATAGCCACAGCCTCCTCCTCTATAGCCACAGCCTCCTCCTCTATAGCCACAGCCTCCTCCTCTATAGCCACAGCCAACTCCTCTATAGCCACAGCCAACTCCTTTATAGCCACAGCCTCCTCCTTTATAGCCACAGCCTCCTCCTTTATAGCCACAGCCTCCTCCTCTATAGCCACAGCCTCCTCCTTTATAGCCACAGCCACCTCCTCTATAGCCACAGCCTCCTCCTCTATAGCCACAGCCTCCTCCTCTATAGCCACAGCCACCTCCTCTATAGCCACAGCCTCCTCCTCTATAGCCACAGCCTCCTCCTCTATAGGCACAGCCTCCTCCTCTATAGCCACAGCCTCCTCCTCTATAGCCACAGCCTCCTCCTCTATAGCCACAGCCTCCTCCTCTATAGCCACAGCCTCCTCCTCTATAGCCACAGCCTCCTCCTCTATAGCCACAGCCTCCTCCTCTATAGCCACAGCCAACTCCTCTATAGCCACAGCCAACTCCTCTATAGCCACAGCCTCCTCCTCTATAGCCACAGCCAACTCCTCTATAGCCACAGCCAACTCCTCTATAGCCACAGCCAACTCCTCTATAGCCACAGCCTCCTCCTCTATAGCCACAGCCAACTCCTCTATAGCCACAGCCAACTCCTCTATAGCCACAGCCTCCTCCTCTATAGCCACAGCCTCCTCCTCTATAGCCACAGCCTCCTCCTCTATAGCCACAGCCTCCTCCTCTATAGCCACAGCCTCCTCCTCTATAGTCACAGCAAACTCCTCTATAGCCACAGCAAACTCCTCTATAGCCACAGCCTCCTCCTCTATAGGCACAGCCTCCTCCTCTATAGCCACAGCCTCCTCCTCTATAGCCACAGCCTCCTCCTCTATAGGCACAGCCTCCTCCTCTATAGCCAGAGCCTCCTCCTCTATAGGCACAGCCTCCTCCTCTATAGCCACAGCCTCCTCCTCTATAGGCACAGCCTCCTCCTCTATGGCCACAGCCTCCTCCTCTATAGGCACAGCCTCCTCCTCTATAGCCACAGCCTCCTCCTCTATAGCCACAGCCTCCTCCTCTATAGCGCCTCCTCCTCTATAGCCACAGCCTCCTCCTTTATAGCCACAGCCTCCTCCTCTATAGGCACAGCCTCCTCCTCTATAGGCACAGCCTCCTCCTCTATAGCCACAGCCTCCTCCTCTATAGGTACAGCCACCTCCTCTATAGCCACAGCCTCCTCCTCTATAGCCACAGCCAACTCCTCTATAGCCACAGCCAACTCCTCTATAGCCACAGCCTCCTCCTCTATAGCCACAGCCAACTCCTCTATAGCCACAGCCTCCTCCTCTATAGCCACAGCCTCCTCCTCTATAGCCACAGCCTCCTCCTCTATAGCCACAGCCAACTCCTCTATAGCCACAGCCAACTCCTCTATAGCCACAGCCTCCTCCTCTATAGCCACAACCTCCTCCTCTATAGCCACAGCCTCCTCCTCTATAGCCACAGCCAACTCCTCTATAGCCACAGCCTCCTCCTCTATAGGCACAGCCTCCTCCTCTATAGCCACAGCCCTCCTCCTCTATAGCCACAGCCTCCTCCTCTATAGCCACAGCCTCCTCCTCTATAGCCACAGCCAACTCCTCTATAGCCACAGCCTCCTCCTCTATAGCCACAACCTCCTCCTCTATAGCCACAGCCAACTCCTCTATAGCCACAGCCTCCTCCTCTATAGCCACAGCCTCCTCCTCTATAGGCACAGCCACCTCCTCTATAGCCACAGCCTCCTCCTCTAAAGCCACAGCCAACTCCTCTATAGCCACAGCCAACTCCTCTATAGCCACAGCCTCCTCCTCTATAGGCACAGCCTCCTCCTCTATAGCCACAACCTCCTCCTCTATAGCCACAGCCTCCTCCTCTATAGCCACAGCCTCCTCCTCTATAGCCACAGCCTCCTCCTCTATAGCCACAGCCTCCTCCTCTATAGGCACAGCCTCCTCCTCTATAGGCACAGCCACCTCCTCTATAGCCACAGCCTCCTCCTCTATAGCCGCAGCCTCCTCCTCTATAGCCGCAGCCTCCTCCTCTATAGGCACAGCCTCCTCCTCTATAGCCACAGCCTCCTCCTCTATAGCCACAGCCTCCTCCTCTATAGCCACAGCCACCTCCTCTATAGCCACAGCCTCCTCCTCTATAGCCACAGCCTCCTCCTCTATAGCCACAGCCTCCTCCTCTATAGGCACAGCCTCCTCCTCTATAGGCACAGCCACCTCCTCTATAGCCACAGCCTCCTCCTCTATAGCCGCAGCCTCCTCCTCTATAGCCGCAGCCTCCTCCTCTATAGGCACAGCCTCCTCCTCTATAGCCACAGCCTCCTCCTCTATAGCCACAGCCTCCTCCTCTATAGCCACAGCCACCTCCTCTATAGCCACAGCCTCCTCCTCTATAGCCACAGCCTCCTCCTCTATAGCCACAGCCTCCTCCTCTATAGCCACATCCTCCTCCTCTATAGGCACAGCCACCTCCTCTATAGCCACAGCCTCCTCCTCTATAGCCACAGCCTCCTCCTCTATAGCCACAGCCTCCTCCTCTATAGCCACAGCCTCCTCCTTTATAGCCACAGCCTCCTCCTCTATAGGCACAGCCTCCTCCTCTATAGCCACAGCCTCCTCCTCTATAGCCACAGCCTCCTCCTTTATAGCCACAGCCTCCTCCTCAATAGGCACAGCCTCCTCCTCTATAGCCACAGCCAACTCCTCTATAGCCACAGCCTCCTCCTTTATAGCCACAGCCTCCTCCTTTATAGCCACAGCCTCCTCCTTTATAGCCACAGCCTCCTCCTTTATAGCCACAGCCTCCTCTATAGCCACAGTCAACTCCTCTATAGCCACAGCCTCCTCCTTTATAGCCACAGCCTCCTCCTTTATAGCCACAGCCTCCTCCTCTATAGCCACAGCCTCCTCCTCTATAGCCACAGCCTCCTCCTCTATAGCCACAGCCAACTCCTCTATAGCCACAGCCAACTCCTTTATAGCCACAGCCTCCTCCTTTATAGCCATAGCCTCCTCCTTTATAGCCACAGCCTCCTCCTCTATAGCCACAGCCTCCTCCTTTATAGCCACAGCCACCTCCTCTATAGCCACAGCCTCCTCCTCTATAGCCACAGCCTCCTCCTCTATAGCCACAGCCACCTCCTCTATAGCCACAGCCTCCTCCTCTATAGCCACAGCCTCCTCCTCTATAGGCACAGCCTCCTCCTCTATAGCCACAGCCTCCTCCTCTATAGCCACAGCCTCCTCCTCTATAGCCACAGCCTCCTCCTCTATAGCCAC
Source organism: Cyprinodon tularosa (assembly GCF_016077235.1). Classification (NCBI taxonomy): domain Eukaryota; kingdom Metazoa; phylum Chordata; class Actinopteri; order Cyprinodontiformes; family Cyprinodontidae; genus Cyprinodon; species Cyprinodon tularosa. The sequence goes on along the minus strand of NW_024039283.1, from coordinate 471,315 downwards.
AGCCTCCTCCTCTATAGCCACAGCCTCCTCCTCTATAGCCACAGCCTCCTCCTCTATAGCCACAGCCAACTCCTCTATAGCCACAGCCAACTCCTCTATAGCCACAGCCTCCTCCTCTATAGCCACAGCCAACTCCTCTATAGCCACAGCCAACTCCTCTATAGCCACAGCCTCCTCCTCTATAGCCACAGCCTCCTCCTCTATAGCCACAGCCAACTCCTCTATAGCCACAGCCAACTCCTCTATAGCCACAGCCTCCTCCTCTATAGCCACAGCCTCCTCCTCTATAGCCACAGCCTCCTCCTCTATAGCCACAGCCTCCTCCTCTATAGCCACAGCCTCCTCCTCTATAGCCCCAGCAAACTCCTCTATAGCCACAGCCTCCTCCTCTATAGGCACAGCCTCCTCCTCTATAGCCACAGCCTCCTCCTCTATAGCCACAGCCTCCTCCTCTATAGGCACAGCCTCCTCCTCTATAGCCAGAGCCTCCTCCTCTATAGGCACAGCCTCCTCCTCTATAGCCACAGCCTCCTCCTCTATAGGCACAGCCTCCTCCTCTATGGCCACAGCCTCCTCCTCTATAGGCACAGCCTCCTCCTCTATAGCCACAGCCTCCTCCTCTATAGCCACAGCCTCCTCCTCTATAGCGCCTCCTCCTCTATAGCCACAGCCTCCTCCTTTATAGCCACAGCCTCCTCCTCTATAGGCACAGCCTCCTCCTCTATAGGCACAGCCTCCTCCTCTATAGCCACAGCCTCCTCCTCTATAGGTACAGCCACCTCCTCTATAGCCACAGCCTCCTCCTCTATAGGTACAGCCACCTCCTCTATAGCCACAGCCTCCTCCTCTATAGCCACAGCCAACTCCTCTATAGCCACAGCCAACTCCTCTATAGCCACAGCCTCCTCCTCTATAGCCACAGCCAACTCCTCTATAGCCACAGCCTCCTCCTCTATAGCCACAGCCTCCTCCTCTATAGCCACAGCCTCCTCCTCTATAGCCACAGCCAACTCCTCTATAGCCACAGCCAACTCCTCTATAGCCACAGCCTCCTCCTCTATAGCCACAACCTCCTCCTCTATAGCCACAGCCTCCTCCTCTATAGCCACAGCCAACTCCTCTATAGCCACAGCCTCCTCCTCTATAGGCACAGCCTCCTCCTCTATAGCCACAGCCTCCTCCTCTATAGCCACAGCCTCCTCCTCTACAGCCACAGCCTCCTCCTCTATAGCCACAGCCAACTCCTCTATAGCCACAGCCTCCTCCTCTATAGCCACAACCTCCTCCTCTATAGCCACAGCCAACTCCTCTATAGCCACAGCCTCCTCCTCTATAGCCACAGCCTCCTCCTCTATAGGCACAGCCACCTCCTCTATAGCCACAGCCTCCTCCTCTATAGCCACAGCCAACTCCTCTATAGCCACAGCCAACTCCTCTATAGCCACAGCCTCCTCCTCTATAGGCACAGCCTCCTCCTCTATAGCCACAACCTCCTCCTCTATAGCCACAGCCTCCTCCTCTATAGCCACAGCCAACTCCTCTATAGCCACAGCCTCCTCCTCTATAGCCACAGCCTCCTCCTCTATAGCCACAGCCTCCTCCTCTATAGGCACAGCCTCCTCCTCTATAGGCACGGCCACCTCCTCTATAGCCACAGCCTCCTCCTCTATAGCCGCAGCCTCCTCCTCTATAGCCGCAGCCTCCTCCTCTATAGGCACAGCCTCCTCCTCTATAGCCACAGCCTCCTCCTCTATAGCCACAGCCTCCTCCTCTATAGCCACAGCCACCTCCTCTATAGCCACAGCCTCCTCCTCTATAGCCACAGCCTCCTCCTCTATAGCCACAGCCTCCTCCTCTATAGCCACATCCTCCTCCTCTATAGGCACAGCCACCTCCTCTATAGCCACAGCCTCCTCCTCTATAGCCACAGCCTCCTCCTCTATAGCCACAGCCTCCTCCTCTATAGCCACAGCCTCCTCCTTTATAGCCACAGCCTCCTCCTCTATAGGCACAGCCTCCTCCTCTATAGCCACAGCTTCCTCCTCTATAGCCACAGCCTCCTCCTTTATAGCCACAGCCTCCTCCTCAATAGGCACAGCCTCCTCCTCTATAACCACAGCCTCCTCCTCTATAGGCACAGCCACCTCCTCTATAGCCACAGCCTCCTCCTCTATAGCCACAGCCAACTCCTCTATAGCCACAGCCAACTCCTCTATAGCCACAGCCTCCTCCTCTATAGCCACAGCCACCTCCTCTATAGCCACAGCCAACTCCTCTATAGCCACAGCCTCCTCCTCTATAGCCACAGCCTCCTCCTCTATAGCCACAGCCTCCTCCTCTATAGCCACAGCCTCCTCCTCTATAGCCACGGCCTCCTCCTCTATAGCCACGGCCTCCTCCTCTATAGCCACAGCCTCCTCCTCTATTCGCACAGCCTCCTCCTCTATAGCCACAACCTCCTCCTCTATAGCCACAGCCAACTCCTCTATAGCCACAGCCTCCTCCTCTATAGGCACAGCCTCCTCCTCTATAGCCACAGCCTCCTCCTCTATAGCCACAGCCTCCTCCTCTATAGGCACAGCCTCCTCCTCTATAGCCACAGCCTCCTCCTCTATAGCCACAGCCTCCTCCTCTATAGCCACAGCCTCCTCCTCTATAGCCACAGCCTCCTCCTCTATAGGCACAGCCTCCTCCTCTATAGCCACAGCCTCCTCCTCTATAGGCACAGCCTCCTCCTCTATAGCCACAGCCAACTCCTCTATAGCCACAGCCTCCTCCTCTATAGGCACAGCCTCCTCCTCTATAGCCACAGCCTCCTCCTCTATAGCCGCAGCCTCGTCCTCTATAGCCGCAGCCTCCTCCTCTATAGCCACAGCCTCCTCCTCTATAGCCACAACCTCCTCCTCTATAGCCACAGCCAACTCCTCTATAGCCACAGCCTCCTCCTCTATAGGCACAGCCTCCTCCTTTATAGCCGCAGCCTCCTCCTCTATAGCCGCAGCCTCCTCCTCTATAGGCACAGCCTCCTCCTCTATAGGCACAGCCACCTCCTCTATAGCCGCAGCCTCCTCCTCTATAGGCACAGCCTCCTCCTCTATAGGCACAGCCACCTCCTCTATAGGCACAGCCTCCTCCTCTATAGCCACAGCCTCCTCCTCTATAGCCGCAGCCTCCTCCTCTATAGCCACAACCTCCTCCTCTATAGCCACAGCCTCCTCCTCTATAGGCACAGCCTCCTCCTCTATAGCCACAGCCTCCTCCTCTATAGGCACAGCCTCCTCCTCTATAGGCACAGCCACCTCCTCTATAGCCACAGCCTCCTCCTCTATAGCCGCAGCCTCCTCCTCTATAGCCACAACCTCCTCCTCTATAGCCACAGCCTCCTCCTCTATAGCCACAGCCTCCTCCTCTATAGGCACAGCCTCCTCCTCTATAGCCACAGCCTCCTCCTCTATAGGCACAGCCTCCTCCTCTATAGGCACAGCCACCTCCTCTATAGCCACAGCCTCCTCCTCTATAGCCGCAGCCTCCTCCTCTATAGCCACAGCCTCCTCCTCTATAGCCACAGCCTCCTCCTCTATAGGCACAGCCTCCTCCTCTATAGCCACAGCCTCCTCCTCTATAGCCACAGCCTCCTCCTCTATAGCCGCAGCCTCGTCCTCTATAGCCGCAGCCTCCTCCTCTATAGCCGCAGCCTCGTCCTCTATAGCCGCAGCCACCTCCTCTATAGCCACAGCCAGCTCCTCTATAGCCAGAATCCCCTCCTCTATAGCCGCAGCCTCCTCCTCAATAGCCGCACCCAACTCCTTTACAGCTGCAGCCAACTCCTCTATAGCCACAGCCTCCTCCTCTATAGGCACAGCCTCCTCCTCTATAGCCACAGCCTCCTCCTCTATAGGCACAGCCTCCTCCTCTATAGCCACAGCCTCCTCCTCTATAGCCGCAGCCTCCTCCTCTATAGCCGCAGCCTCGTCCTCTATAGCCGCAGCCTCCTCCTCTATAGCCGCAGCCTCGTCCTCTATAGCCGCAGCCACCTCCTCTATAGCCACAGCCAGCTCCTCTATAGCCAGAAGCTCCTCTTCTATAGCCGCAGCCTCCTCCTCAATAGCTGCACCCAACTCCTTTACAGCTGCAGCCAACTCCTCTATAGCCACAGCCTCCTCCTCTATAGCCAAAACCTCCTCCTCTATAGCCACAGCCTCCTCCTCTATAGCCACAGCCTCCTCCTCTATAGCCAAAACCTCCTCCTCTATAGCCACAGCCTCCTCCTCTATAGCCACAGCCTCCTCCTCTATAGCCACAGCCTCCTCCTCTATAGCCACAGCCTCCTCTTCTATAGCCACAGCCTCCTCCTCTATAGCCACAGCTTCCTCCTCTATAGCCACAGCCTCCTCCTCTATAGCCACAGCCTCCTCTTCTATAGCCGCAGCCTCCTCCTCTATAGCCACAGCCTCCTCCTCTATAGCCGCAGCCTCCTCCTCTATAGCCACAGCCTCCTCCTCTATAGCCGCAGCCTCCTCCTCTATAGCCGCAGCCTCCTCCTCTATAGGCACAGCCTCCTCCTCTATAGCCACAGCCTCCTCCTCTATAGCCACAGCCTCCTCCTCTATAGCCGCAGCCACCTCCTCTATAGCCGCAGCCTCGTCCTCTATAGCCGCAGCCACCTCCTCTATAGCCACAGCCAGCTCCTCTATAGCCAGAAGCTCCTCTTCTATAGCCGCAGCCTCCTCCTCTATAGCCACAGCCAACTCCTCTATAGCCGCAGCCTCCTCCTCTATAGCCGCAGCCTCCTCCTCTATAGCCGCAGCCTCCTCCTCTATAGCCGCAGCCTCGTCCTCTATAGCCGCAGCCACCTCCTCTATAGCCGCAGCCTCCTCCTCTATAGCCACAGCCTCCTCCTCTATAGCCGCAGCCTCCTCCTCTATAGGCACAGCCTCCTCCTCTATAGCCACAGCCTCCTCCTCTATAGCCACAGCCTCCTCCTCTATAGCCGCAGCCTCCTCCTCTATAGCCGCAGCCTCCTCCTCTATAGCCACAGCCTCCTCCTCTATAGCCGCAGCCTCCTCCTCTATAGGCACAGCCAACTCCTCTATAGCCAAAACCTCCTCCTCTATAGCCACAGCCTCCTCCTCTATAGCCACAGCCTCCTCCTCTATAGCCGCAGCCTCATCCTCTATAGCCGCAGCCACCTCCTCTATAGCCACAGCCTCCTCCTCTATAGCCAGAAGCTCCTCTTCTATAGCCGCAGCCTCCTCCTCAAAAGCCGCACCCAACTCCTTTACAGCTGCAGCCAACTCCTCTATAGCCAAAACCTCCTCCTCTATAGCCACAGCCTCCTCCTCTATAGCCACAGCCTCCTCCTCTATAGCCACAGCCTCCTCCTCTATAGCCACAGCCTCCTCCTCTATAGCCACAGCCTCCTCCTCTATAGCCAAAGCTCTGTGGCCACATCTTCGTCCTCTATAGCCCCATCTTCCTCTGGAGTACAGTACAGACCAAAAGTTTGGACAAACCTTCTCATTCAAAGAGTTTCTTTATTTTAATGATAATGAAAATGGTAGATTCACATTAAAGGCATCAAAACTATAAATTAACATGTGGAATTATATAGTTAAAAAAGTGTTAAACAACTGAAAATATGTCTTATATTCTAGGTTCTTCGAAGTAGCCACCTTCTGCTTTGATTACTGCTTTACACACTCTTGCATTCTCTTGATGAGCTTCCAGAGGTAGTCACCTAAAGTTCTCAGAGATGCTTGTTGGCCCATTTTCCTTCATTCTGCGCTCCAGCTCACTCCAAACCATCTCTATTGGGTTCTGGTCCAGTGATTGTGGAGGCCAGGTCACCTGGTGCAGCATCCTATCACTCTCCTCAGTCAAACAGCCCTTACCTAGCCTGGAGGTGTGTTTGAGGTCATTGTCCTGTTGAAAAATAAATGATGGTCCAACTAAGCACACACCAATGGAATAGCATGCATGTGGTAGCCCTGATCCAGTCATGTTGAAGGTACAGACCTCGGATAAAATGACCTAATTTCCCTTCTGATGTTGTTTTTCAGGATTGTGACTCCTGCACCGACTCACACCATCCCTGAGCTCACAGGTACCAACATTTAAACCATTTATTATTATCTGGCATGATTATATTATTAGGTTTCTGTTCTGATGTCTTGGAAATGAACTAACATCTTGTGAGCTAGGGACCCAACGGTGGTTATGAATCTCCTAAAGCAATCTCCTACTTTACAGCTGATCTGAAGAAGCTTCTGATTTGTTTTTTTTTATAGTTCAGTTGATAGCTGAGGTCCAAAGTCTCTCCTACTGTTATTCTGTAGCTCAAACGCTCAAGCTTGCATCAGTGATGTTCACAGTTGGTTCTGATGTCTCCAGGTCCTGAAGCTCAGCCCAGCACATCGTCTCCACAGATCATCACCGTCACCCCTGGTGTCCCGCTCAGTCCCGTCTCCTCCTCACTCAGTCCTGCTGTGGACCACAGTCAGCCTGCTGAACCCGACCAGGAGGTACCATCCAGCTTTCTCTGATTTAGCTAGAAGGCATTTTCACCTCACAGATGATCGGTCCACTTCATTTACTCCACTTCGTCTAGACTAGACTGCCACCCATCCAACTTAGCTGTCTCACCAACAGCAAAGACAGTCAACTGCGCCAATTTTCCCTTCATGCAACTCTAACTTAACAAAACTAGTACACAACAGAAGTAAAGTGCTCCAGCTTTTTTTCTTAAAGAAAGTAAATTACAGAGTGCAAACTGAACTGGAATTGTTCGTGGGTTTGTTAAATCCAACTAAATTAAATCCTCTCTCCAGTCATGTCAACATTTTAGCCCTTAAACCAGTGGTTGTATCGCAAGAGAAGCAGCTTCTCAAACTTGATGTCAGAGAGTCTGATCCTTTTTGGTGTAAGACCAGTTTCCCCAGGCTAAACAGAATCTCTACCGGAGCACTGGATGGAGTGGCAGCATTATACTTCGGGAAAATCTCTTCATAAGAGGATGGGAAATACATTCCCATGGTCTGCACATCGTCTGGTCCGCATTGCCGGCAGTAAGTCGGGCTCGTTTCCAGTGAGAGTTGGACTCCGCCAGGGCTGCCCTTTGTCACCGATTCTGTTCATTACCTTCATGGACAGAATTTCTAGGCGCAGCCAAGGTGTTGAGGGGATCCGTTTTGGTGGCCTTAGGATTGCGTCTCTGCTTTTTGCAGATGATGTGGTCCTGTTGGCTTCAACAGGTCGTGATCTGCAGCTCTCGCTGGATCGGTTCGCAACCGAGTGTGAAGCGGCCGGGATGGGGATCAGTGCCTCCAAATCCGAGGCCATGGTCTTGAGCCGGAAAAGGGTAGAGTACCTTCTCCGGGTCAGGGGGGGTGTCCTGCCCCAAGTGGAGGAGTTTAAGTATCTTGGGATCTTGTTCACGAACGAGGGAAGAAGGGAGCGGGGGATCGACAGGCGGATTGGCGCAGCGTCTGCCGTGAAGCGGGCACTGTACCGGTCCGTCGTGGTGAAGAGAGAGCTGAGTCAAAAAGCGAAGCTCTCGATTTACCGGTCGATCTACGTTCCTACCCTCATCTATGGTCATGACCGAAAGAACGAGATCGCGGATACAAGCGGCCGAAATGGGTTTCCTCCGTAGGGTGGCTGGGCTCTCCCTTAGAGATAGGGTGAGAAGCTTGGTCATCTGGGAGGGACTCAGAGTAGAGCCGCTGCTCCTCCACATCGAGAGGAGCCAGTTGAGGTGGCTCCGGCATCTGGTTAGGATGCCTCCTGGATGCCTCCCTGGTGAGGTGTTCTGGGCACGTCCCACCGAGAGGAGGCACAGGGGGAGACCCAGGACACGCTGGAGGGACTATGTTTCTTGGCTGGCCTGGGAGCGCCTTGGGGTTCCTCTGCAGAAGCTGCAGAAAACCCGACAACCTGAAAACTCAGACAGCACCGGGTCGGTAGTAGAATCTAAACCAGACATGGGCAATGTGGAGTCAACAAGTCATCTCCATGTCATGTATTTGTTCTACCCAGCCACTGAAGCAGGTGAGTCCAATCTTCACTGTGAATTAACCTGTGCAGATTGGACTCACCTGGTTAATTGGCTGGGTAGATTAAATACATGACATGGAGATGACTTGTTGACTCCACATTGCCCATGTCTGATCTAAACCCTGGGAACGTGAATTCATCCAGGTAAACGCTACTCTTTCACAAGCTCCAGGCTTTTCCAATAGAAATAAATTGAAGAAAAACATTGCTGATACCTTTAGTGTCATTTGGTTTTACAAATTCTGAGCAAAATATCGAAAATAGCTAAAACCTGCACTATTTATTATTGTCATTATTCTGTAATTAAAAAAACCAGTTGGTTTCTTTATCAGAGAGGCAGAGATGTCTGCAGACATGAAAGTAAAATGCTGGTTGTGGATCTGTGTCACCTCAGCAGGAGGCTGTGCGCTCTCTGAAAGCTTGGTTCACGTCCAACAACCAAAAGCAAATGAAGGTATGAAAGCTTTCAGCTCTCAGCCAATCACAGAGCAGAGTTTCTCAGATTCAGCTGCTGTGGAAACATCAGGAACAAGATGTTTCACTCAGAAAGTTGTTTATGCTACAGGGCAGCTCAGGCATTAAGTTCCTCCTCTCTGCAGGTTTTAATACCTTTTTATGGAAGGATGTTTTTGTCCTGACTGGTTCCCCTGCAGGCATCTTGTCCTTCTTGAACTGCTGGCTTTCCATCCTCCACACTGTGCTTAAATACATTCCCACGGTCTGCAGTTAAGAGGAGCCTGTGGAGGAGACTGAGGTCCTTCTAGGGCTGATTCGTGTCATTACTAAGCTGATTTTTACTCCGAAGGTGTTAATAGATGAGGAGAGCTGCTCATTTAAAATCAGCTACGGCTGGTTCAACTCTATTCAGTTTATTTCTATAGCTCCAATTCACATCATGTCATCTCAGGTCACTTTCCAGTTCACCAGATCATCCAGTCAGATTGATTCAAAGTTTTCTATCAAAGGAAAACCAGCTGATTGCATCGACTCATTGACTCTTCAGCAATCCCTCACACTAAGCATGCTTGTAGCGACAGTGGAGAGGAAAAACTCCCTTTGAACAGGAAGAAACCTCCAGCAGAACCAGGCTCAGTGTGAGCGGCCATCTGCTGAGGCCCACTGGGGTTCAAGGAGACAGAAGCAGACATAGAAAAAGAAGCATAGATACAAAAGGCAACTGTCAACCAGCTCCACAGGCGGCCCCGTCCAGGAAACACACAGCCAGGCAGACGAGCTCCGAGCCAGCTCCCATGTCAGAGGATGAAGAGAGCACATCCAGTTAGTCACAGTCAGAGAAACAGGACTACACTGGAAAACAGGCCAAGCTCCAACATCTAGAAACAAAGGTGTTGATGGCAGCAGCACAGCTGATATTTCTCTCCAGGATGGAGTCACAGCCAAACAGGAACAGACCAGATGAAGCTACTATGAGAAAAAGCAGAGAGAGCAGAACGTTAGAGATTGAACTAACAGATTCTGCAGAGTGGGAGAATAGAGATAGAATGAAGCAGAATGATGAAAAAGGGTCGTCCAGCAGTCTAAACCTATAGCAGCATACCTTTAGGGATAGCTCGGGGTAAGCTGAGCCACTCTAACTATAAGCTTTAGTGGTTTTAAAGTGTTTTTTTTTATTATTATTATTTTACTGGTTATTTACAACAGGCTGCTAATAAAGCAAATAGGAAAGTATTTTGTTAAAAAATCTAAATCTTAATCCTGGATACATTTATTCTGCTGATGTTAGGCCTAAAATGAAGCGTTCACCTAAAGGATGGAAGCTGTCAGAAAATGCGGCTCCTCTGCAGATTCCAGGGAAACGTTCATGTTTACCGACTGAAGTGTTGTTTTAAACCCAGACTCGTGCAGAGTATGAAGGATTGTCATTCAGAGACGATAAAAAGACGAGTGGACCGAGCTGCTGCTTCATGTCAGCATTTCTCAGCAGCAACAAGCAGCGGGGCTTAGCTAACATGCCGAGGGGGCTGCAGCTAAGAGGTATAAATTTAAAGCCTTTTCTGTCTTTCCACAAAAACAATCCACTGGACTTGAAGACGTTTCTCTTCCATCCAGGAAGATTTTTCAATTCAAAATGTCAGAAATAGCGTTTAGTTCCAGGTTTTATCCAGCAGCCCAACAAAGCCTGGTTTTTGTTTAGAAAACATGCAAATAGAAACGGATGAACGGGTCCCCCCCTTTGGAATGGGGGTCGTTTGGCTTCTTTGTTAGCCTGCAATGCTCCATACCTGTCTATGTCTCTGAAAGGCTTAACAGGCAAGGTTTTTGAAAGCTCAAATCTGATTCCACTCCCTCTGTTTAAAGTCGTAGGGAAGCGGCCGTTCCAACCATTTCTCCCGAATTCTCCCGAGTGGTGCCCGACTTTACACGAGTGAATAAAGTGAATGTGATTGGTCGTTTATCAAGGGGGCGGGATTGTTTTGGCGGCAGATTCCCAAGCAAGTTTGGTTGTGGCCGGTTTGCGGGAAGCATCTTGCTAACCAGTTAGCAACTTAGTGCTAGCAGGTTCCCAACGGGAAATTCCATTGGGACCAAGTAGCACTAAGTTGGTGACTTAGAAACGACGCTGTCAAGGAACGCTATGGACAGCGGAAACATGCAAGAGGAGGAGAGTTTAGTGTCGGAGGTCGTGGATGAGTCTCCTCCGTCATCCATTTTTTATTTAGAGGAGGAAAGCGGGGACGAAGATGTTGTGGAAGAGGACGCCAGGGCGGCAGCAGCTTGGTTTGGTGTAGAAGGCTTCCAGCCGTACATGTTTGAGCCCTTGCCTCGCAACGCTGCCAGTTCTGTTAGCTCTACGCCTGCCGAAGACACAGACGTCCATCCCCGTGAACACTGGGACGCAACTCAATGGGAAAGGAAAGGATTCTGGTTTCAACCGTTGCGTATATTAGCTGCGACATATGAATCAAGATGCTATGACCGAAGACATTTGATTGACAGATGACCGTTGATATATGATTGGCAGAATTTAGGTGTTCAGGCTAACGTAGAACTAACTGGCCTGCAGAAGATAACGGAAAAAAAAAACTGATTTTAAGACAGGATTTTTTTTTAAATTAGAAATTTTCAAAATTTTGGGACGACATGGTCTATTTAAGAGTACATTTATATACATGTTTAAGCCAGAATGATTTGACATTTAAATTTGATTTTTAATATCAATGGCGTCCTTAACACCCCTCTCAAACCACCTGTTTTCTTTGTCCAAAATGTTAACATTCTGGTCCTCAAAAAAATGTCCCCTGTCCCTTAAGCACAGAAACCATCATACCATCCAATCAGCACAGTGACAGTGATCATCGTTTGTATGAGATAAGCAAAACATTCTAGCTCATAGGTCTTCAAAACTGGAGTCATGACCTCTAGATGCTGCAGGGGGGGTTGTGTGATTTATATATTGATTTTTCTTTCATTTCCTGAATGAATTACACTGAAACTACAAAGACAGATTTTACTACTAAAAGAAAGAAAAAAGACGACTTATCTTGACTGAATCTCACCGACCCAACTCTACATTATCACACAAGATCAGAGCTATTCCTCCGGAGAAAATAATCCAATTTCTTTGACCTTTTAGACATGAAAGGATTTTCTGCGCTGCTCTGAATTCATTTGAAACCATCGGAGTGTATCTGGAAGCAGCTCCGGAATCAGGCTGTGCAGAAACCTGGAAGAAATGTTCTGGTTTATCCTCTGCCTCACAAACGGCTTTCTAACATCGACAGACGTTTGACCCGCTGCACTTATTTACCGCTCTCTCAGCAGCTTCTGCTCCCGCTGCAGAGTTCATCGGTGTGTTTGTGTTTGGCGGCTGTGCAGCAGCGCTTCGTGCAGATAATGGCTGCTTTCTGCTCTCCCACACTAATGATGGAGTGAAGGAGTTCATTCAGATGACACGTTTTATAAAGATGTTCCAGGTGCATCTCGGGTGAAAATGCTCTCGTTTGCTCTGAAATGATTAAAATTGTTTTCACTTTAGGAATGATAAACAAATAGAAAGAAAAAATGAGTAAAGTTAACTTTAAATGTTGCTCCAATTAAATCAAGAGGCGAGAACTCCTTGTTCTGACAGACTAATTAGCAGCATTTGGACCACAAAAGAGAAAAAAGTCAATTTACATCTAAAAGTTACACGTTTCAGATGATAAAGGACAGAAAATTACTTTAGATAAAAAGGTCAGTTTGCAGTGTTTTAAAGTGGTGCAACTTTTGTTTTTATTTTGGTCAGGAGGGGGCTATAACTTTAAATCAGAGGTAAAACTAAGACCAAAACTAAAATATCACATCAGTATATTTACATAAATGCCTACAACAAACAAAAAAACATTCTGAAATGTTCTAAAGAGTGCTTTAAATCAGTCCTAGCTGTCTTGATCCATGCTGGATAAAGCATTAGCCTTGCTGCATGCAGTTAGCCAAGCCTTGGAGCTAAATATTTCTACAAACCTGTCAATCAGCCACACTTTCTATAAGGCGACTGACGTCAGCGCGGTAGAGGGAGGTGGTGTGCAAATAAAGCTGCTTTCAACTCTGAGTGCAGGAGAGACGCTCCCCAGGATGCTCCCATCTTAGCATTGAAGAGGAACTTCGAACCAGAGTCTATGGGCGGAAAAACGTCACCAATCCGACGCTGAACGAAATTTACACTATTATTTGTTTTTCTTAGTTTTTATTATGTCTTCATTGGGTGAGTGTGGCTTTGCCCTCTATCAGCCACCACTGATTTTGGTTCATACTCCTCAAGGACTAAAGGTACTTTACATAGTTGATGAATATATCAACTGGACAGAGTGATTTCCATCTTATCTGTATGTAAAGGCGAGTTCAAGAACGACTGAACCAGGGATGGCAGAGTCCAGACCAGTCAAACAATGAGGTCATTTGAAGTTGACTTCAACAGAGCAGGTAGTCATTAGATCCCATTGGTTGGACTGGGGGAGTATCTAAACAGTGCAGGATACAGACCCTCGGGAAGGATTAATAGTCGTTTTTCAGCTGATCCATTACCTCTGAAATGGCACAGCACCTCCTAATTCTGGGTCCTGGGCAGAGGGAGGGTAACCTGACTCCATCAGATGGATTTGCTCCGCATATCCATCTGGAAACCTTCCGTTGAAGTAATTTTGGGAAGGGGCGAAAATACTGGTTAGCTGATTGGCCTATGTTGGTGATAGACGGGCCAAATAAACCAATCAGATCAACGAAGCATATGACGTACTAACAGAGCAACGACGAAAACACAACCACAAGCCAGGCTACTCTTGCCGAAACCAGTCGGGAGAAGAGCAAAAACATCTTTTCCTCTGAGAAAAGCCTCCATAGCAGTGTTTTGCTCTTCTTTCAGTGAAGAAATACTCTGTAATTCCGATAAAACTTGCTCGATAGCCACGCTAACGCTAGTCTCATCGGCTGAAGCCGCCATGTTCTTTAGACTGAACTGTCGCGCTTCTCGTTGTGTCACACCTCAACCCGCCTCAAAGCCAACGCTGATTGGACGTTCGTTTGGTGAACGGCTCCAAATTTTCTATAACGAGAGTCTCCAGACTGATTAGCGAGTGAAACCTTGAAAGCTTGCGAGATCAGGATGGTCTCACGAGGCTAGAGGGAGGGTACCGCTAGCACCAATTATCAAGTGCTGCTTCTCGACCTCCGCTCAGAGACTTTTATCTATGGTCATGACATCTTCGCCGTAGTTCATGAACTGCATGGTGCCCACTCCATGCCATTCCGTTCTCTCTATCGTCCTTCTCTCCAAACACAAAGTTTAATTTATTTATTCTTTGACTTTTTACACGTCTCTCCGTTGAATGGAGCCGTAAGCGGCGCAAGGTGACCTTCCGTGTAGAACTTCAGCACTGAACCACAATCTATCTGGCGACTTGAGCGAGAAACGAGAGGAGGAGGTACACGCTTTCCTAAGACCCGCCCCCTTCTTCTTCTGATTGGCTAATACTGTTAATTTCATAGAACTCCTTTGCTACCAATGGCTGAAACACGCAAGAGGGATTTCCATTGTCTTTTTAAAATTAATTTACTGTAAATTTATTTTCAAGTGATTTTTTTCACACTGGCAATCGCTATGAGCCGGAAATCTGGCCTGGGGCCGGAATACTTTAATCCCTGTATTCTGTAACCCATTGGGAACAGAATATTATTTAAAACTGGTAAGAGGTAATCTTCCTTTAGAGCATCATGAAGCAAGCCGGGAGCGGAAATGTCCAGTGACCAACAACAGGCGACCAAGCCGGAAAATTCATAATGTTTGCACGTGGCTTATGATACATTGTTCTGTATGTTTGAGGTAATTACAGCCGAAGTTCTGTCTGTCAGATGTTTCTTTAAGGTCGTCAATAGAAGAGGTGAACCAGTTTATCACAGTGCTGCACAAAACTGCCCAATTTACAAGTAGGAGGGTTCTGTTCAGATAAACTCATTCTGTTGAGGTGGGGTGGACTCACCTGACAACAGAAACCGCATTGTCTCAGCACAGAGGGCAGGAGTTTGGTATTACCTTTAAAACATTGGGAAAAGGTTGCTCCTCAGAAAATCTGTGATGTCCAGAGGCTGGCTAGCTCAGCGGCTGGCTAGCTCAGCGGCTGGCTACCTCAGCGGTAGCTAGCTCAGCTGCTGGCTACCTCAGCGGCTGGCTAACTAAGCGGCTGGCTAGCTCAGTGGCTGGCTAGCTCAGCTGCTGGCTACCTCAGCGGCTGGCTAGCTCAGCGGCTGGCTACCTCAGCGGTAGCTAGCTCAGCTGCTGGCTACCTCAGCGGCTGGCTAGCTAAGCGGCTGGCTAGCTCAGTGGCTGGCTAGCTCAGCGGCTGGCTACCTAAGCTGCTGGCTAGCTCAGCGGCTGGCTACCTCAGCGGCTGGCTAGCTCAGCGGCTGGCTAGCTCAGCGGCTGGCTAGCTCAGCTGCTGGCTACCTAAGCTGCTGGCTAGCTCAGCTGCTGGCTAGCTCAGCTGCTGGCTAGCTCAGCTGCTGGCTATATCAGCACCTGGCTAGCTAAGCGGCTGGCTACCTCAGCGGCTGGCTAGTGGTAAGTCAGCCCTTCCTGCAAACAGGAGGCCTGGGTTCGTATCCCAGTTGGGGGGAATGAGCTGCCAGTGTTGGTCCTTAGGCAAGACCCTTCACGCTAATGCCTGCTTTGGGGAGTTGGCCTAGTGGGTAGGGCATTTCGCTTGGAATCCTGAGGTTCTGAGTTCGAGCCCCACTCCCATGGCCTGCCACTCTGGCTCCCTGAGCACACTGCTCCCTGTGCAACGCACAATGGCAGTCAACTGCTCCTCAAGGGGGTGGGTTAATTGCAGAGAGTTCATTGTTGCTCTGTCCTTGTGAAAGTGAAATGGCAATAAAATGCTGGAAAAATAAAATATCAGCTTGTTTTCTCGCCCTAGTACTAAGAAAGCGTGGGTAAGAAATGTAACCTTTGCTGAGAGAAAGAACCTGGAATGAAGCCATGTCAAATTAAATCTAGCTTTATAGTCTTTAGCTGTGCTTACAATGGTAGTGCAGAGAAAATGAAAAAAACGTTTCCCAGAATCCAGTGAAGCAACTAGAAACACACATTGAGCAAAAGAGATAAGAAACTTCAGCAAGCCGAGGTGTTAAATGCCAGACAAAGTGACTGTGAGATAATAAATGCGTCTCTCCGAGAACATTTTCCTGTCAGCAGAAGTTCGAGGGTTTATTGAGAGATAATTCATGCCTCAGTTATGGAGATTTATTCTATTTTGGAAATCACAAGATGTCGATTATCCAGAGCATAAATCAAGATGACTTCATATCTGCAGACATCAAAATAAAAATGCTTCTGAAGTAGAGAAGAAGTTTATTGATTAACTAATTAGTCTAAAGTTGATTGATGCTGGATTCATCTATAAGCGGCCATTTTCTTAAAAACCTGAGTTTTCTCTTGTATCAAGAGGATCTTTCTGTAATATGAAACAGTATCTATTTTATTTTTATTTCCTTTTTTACAATATTTAAAGAATAGAAGCAGAATTTAATTAAGATATTATATTTTAACAGTTTATTCTCCCTGTTATAATCAATACTGACTCAAAACATAAAAATGTTTTCTTACACATTATTAAACTTATTTGTAAGATATAATAAAACAAGAACCTATTAGGTTACTGAATAAAAACGTCTTATTTTGACTGTAGAACTGTTACTTACAGAGTGTGTCGCTCTGACATACCGTCAGATTCTTTGCCACTTGGTTTTGATGAACTGGACGCTAACGGCGATCTAGCTCTGGTTTTAGTGGAATCCAGCATTTATTTATTTATTGATGTATTCATTTCTTTTTAGTGCTGGGAAAGACTTTTAGATAGGGTTCCTGCTCTCAGAGTAAAGGCTGGTTATCCTCCAGCAGCAATGTGTCGCAGTTAGCTTGTCGCAGATATTTCAATCTGAAAAACTCACACGAAGAGAAAAGACAATTAGGAGAAATTCATGGATACAATTACTTTGTCTTTGGCGCTCAGACCTCGGCAGGAAACATAGCGCTTAATTTTAATACATATGCATGAACAGGAGTAAAGAAACTGGTGGTGGAGTGGAGATAGATGAAGTTGGTCAGTCTGTAGACTGCTGGTGGACTGCATGAGCTGTTATTAGAGCTTCATTCAGGGACCTGGAAGATGGAAGTCCAGTTGGATAACACAGGTTGAGAGAACCTGTCCATGATGAGCAAGCATGAAGCGACAGTGGAGAGGAAAAACTCCCCTTTAGGAAGAAACGTCTGGCAGAACCAGGCTCAGCATGGCGGTCTTCTTTCGGACCGATTAAGATGATACAGGGATCGCAGTAAGAGTCCTGGAGGAATGACGCTCTGATGAAGCTTTAGCTACGATGGTGGAGGAGGGGCTGGAGGGGGGTGGAAACGGTGTCACCTGAATGAAGTACAACGAGCGGAATCAGAGGCCTTGATGAGCTGGATGCTGATTGGCTTTCATGGAGGTATGGTTCAAAGCTGATTGGATGTGTAGCAGGCGGATATAGGAAGGGAATGACTTCCTCCAAGGCTCCATTTTTGATTTATGCCCAATATTGAAGCGTGGTCTGCGCTATGTTATTCCACGCCACAACGCCAGAGGGCCAATCAGGAACTAGGTGTGGGTCTAGATACGGCCGAGGTGGAAGTGGCAACTTTGTGTGACAACGGAGGGACATGAGGGCCAAAAAGAGCGGGGATTCAGGTGGAAAAAGGGCCCCAGCGTTCTCGCTTTCACCAGTCGTTTTCCACCATGGCGGTCATACAAACAAAACAAGGCAGTAAGGAACCAGATCTGCTCGGGGCCCCGCCTTGGACTGAAAATTCGGCCAGATACCAAAAAAATTCTCTCATGACTGGAGATCTGTGAGAAGTGGTGGTCTAGTAGTTAAGGCACTGCACCTGGATCCCAGAGGCTCTGAGGGATGGGATAAATGCAGAGAGTTAACTACGTTGCTACTTGTAACAATGTAATGACAATAAAGTTGAATTCTAAAAAAAAAGAAAAAAATAAATAAAACATAATAATTTGGCCCGAAAGGGCAAAAACTCATTCATCCAGCTTTAAGGTTCATATTTTGGGCGAACGTGAACTGAACGTACTGCATTACTGCCTGATGAACGTTATTGTGAACTCGTTCATTCTGGTGTCTGTGAACGGCACGCTCTCTCAGTTCAACTCTGTTTAATAGGTTGCCAGATTTCTATAGAGCCCTCCAGGCGAAACCCCGGCTAAATCACACCGTAAACAGGCCTTAATATGTAGCGGGGAAAACACCCAATCTGGCAACACCAGCTACCAGCGTCGTAGCCTACAGCCGCGTGCGTCATCAAAACAAAATGCAGCGTGGAAGCCGCAGCAGCATGGAGGCGACCGTGGAGGCGACAAAGCAGCAGTATGATCACTTAAAACAGGTTTATGACCAGGTGGTCGGTGAGGATGATGGCAACAATCTGACATTTCTCTGCAAACTTTGCCCGCCGGCTTTCAGGAAAGAAATCCGCACTTAAACCTGCCTGGTATAATTTTCCAGGATTCCAGTATTCCTTTTTAGTATGTACTGAAATGGAATTTCAAATGGAAAAATTAATAAAAAAAAAAAAAAAACATTTGCACCTTAAAGACTACTTTCCTGTTTTTCTTTTAATAATTCCTCATAAAAAAGACCATTCAAGCAGCACATTTTTCCTGATGTTTCTGAGAATATACTGTAGGAGTGAAAGCTGCAGCTGCTACTAGTGTGAAGTGAATGGACAGCAACAAAGCGTTAAAGCAACAATGGGGAAATGCTGTCCCCTCAATGCTAATGTAAACCCTGGTTGGATAAGGATTCAAAACTGGATATGAAGATGAAATCTGACGCACAGTTTCAGAGTTACAACTGATAAAATAATTGTTGTCTGTGGTTCTACAGTAGGCTATGGTGTAATTGAGCAATATATGAAAAAAAAAAGAACTGAACTAGTTCATTTTTTGGAACTGTGAACTTAGTTCAAAATTTTGAATTATGAACTATGAACTGAACTAGTTCATTTTAAAATGTGTGAACTGAACTTTGAACTAGTTCACGTAGAAAGAGAACTTTCCCAACACTGGGTAGAATATCGTTATGTTTCATAAGCCAGAAAGAACATTAGTTAATCAATTAGTTTCCTTTCCTCATTTTTCAGTTAGAGGTTTCCACCAACTCACCGTCAGCCATTGTATTCAACTTTTATTTTTTATTCTAAAGGTTTTTCTTCCTCAGGAAGGAATCAAAGTTGCAGCAATAAGACAACCACCATCATGGCGGTAACTAAAAAGGCCATACTTACGCCTCTAGGGAGCTGCCTATGGCCCCAAGTACCTGGGGGCCCCACAAAACTCTGTTTATGGTTAATGCAACTATTCCTTATTTTTGCACTAAGTGAGCTTAGTGCTTGGAAAATATCTTTCATTCCTTTAACGTCAGATGAGTACAAAACATAGAGAGGAAAACAAGAAGAAAAGGGACAAGAAGAGAGGGACACAACCTAGAACAGATAATGGATGTCTATTCTATTAACATTTCTCTATCTGGAGAATGGGGTTGTTTTATGGCTTCTCCATTCAGAGGGCCTCAAATTCCCCACATCCGCCCCTGGTTATGCCTCTAAATGTCTCCCACCTTGTTGTATTTACTCCAATAAGTGCAAAAGACAAACTTTTCTCTAGTTTGGACACACAGGAACTTACCACTCGTCCAAAGAAGATGTTTGAGTCTTTAACAGTATATAAGAAGGCAGACAGAAACGCTCCAACAGACTCCATTAAATCTGGCTTCCTTTGAACACGCTGTGCTGGAAAAAAAATAGCTTTTGAGGTGTTAAAACACGGCCTGCTCTGCGCACTGCCAGCTCTATAGAAGGTATTCATAGGAAAGACTCTGCGAACGTCGTCATTGTGTGGCAGAAAAAGGAGAAACAGAAAATATGTCACTATGACATCAGTCAGCGATGGTCGTTGGTTAATCAAATGTAATTCTGTTGGTCTGCTGCTGCAAGAGTTAATCCAGATATAGAGAGGAGATGCTTTGCTTTGTTAAGCGTTAGACAGAATCAGGCTGAAGGAGGAAAATACACAATTAAACCCCAGAAAGCTAAAAATCCTGCCCTGCTCCCGTCTCCGAGGATGAATCCAACCTCATTACAGAAACCTGAGAACAACATCATCATTTTTAAGAACATGGCTACGCAAAAATATAGGCCTGATTGTTTCCCAGGAGAACATCTTCTGCAGGCCAAACTCTCACCTGTTGGCAGACATTTTCAGCAGCAGGTTTACCCAATAAAAGATTATTTATAAGATTTATAAGATTACTGCTCTGAAAACTGTTTAACTGAAATAAATCAGTGTTATGCTGCTTAGGATAATCAGAAGTGATTCACTGAATCTACATTAAGGTTGGGAGCCTCAATATACTTCTAATAATATATAATTAATAATATTTATACAGTGTTGGGCATGCTACTTGTCCAGTGTAGTGAGCTAAGCTATCAGTTACTCAACAATAAATTAAGCTTCACTACACCAAAGCTACCGCCTAAAGAATTATAGCAAGCTAAGTTACATTAATGTGTTAACAGTAGCTTAATTACATCAGAAGCTACTTAACGTTGTACCAACCTAATATCAATTCAAAATGAGTCTGATACACTGGTTAAAATATTTATTAAAGATCAGCCAATGACATAACACAGTGTAAAAATTATATGATCAGCATATTAAAATAGAAACTGAAGTATTTACTAGTAGACAAAAAATAAACAATCTGCTGTTATTAGAACAAAATTAAAGGTACGGTGTAGTGTTCTACACATGGAGACATGGCTATGAAACAAAACCCTACAAAAGGCATCTTATTTCTTTAGGGTCTCCCTTAGAGAAAACTTCTTCAGACCTCAATTAAACAGTCGATTCAAGTAACAAATGAAACTGTTTACAAAAAAGGTGAAAAAAATAAAGAAGCTAATTAAGTGATACATATATTTATGTCTCACTGTATAATTTAATTTCTACCTACATATTTATTCATTGTATTTTTGGAGGCAATTAATTGAATACTTTATTTATTGAGCATTTATTGATTTATGCATTTATTTTATATACGGTAGAGCTGTTCCTCCATACCTAAAAATCTTATCTGTGCAAAGCCTAAAAACAGATTTATGTAAACATCCTGTCCGGTAAACTAGGCCATGAAAATACAATATGGAAGTTTCACTACTGCTCTATAATTAGAGTATCTTAGTGGCACATAGATATGGGAGAATTATTCTGCCATAAAGCAAGAGCACATCATTTCAATTTGAGAAAAGAATTTCATTTTCTTGCACTCAAAACATGCGCTCTCTCTCAAATATTTTCTCTTCTCTCTCAAATCTTTGTTTCATCTCCCAGATTTAATCTTTCTTGCACAGATATTTTCTCCCTTCGCTTGCCTCCTTCTCTTCTCTGCTCGAGTCTCAGATACGCTCACAAACCCGTAGGCTCTGCTTGTGGATTTTTTTTGCTCTCTCTCGGATTGCAGTCGGATCGTCGCCTAGCAACTATTCCAGCCAATAGAACGACAGCCTGGGAAAGGGTGCGCTTGTTTAACCCTACTGAGTGTGCCTGTGCTACTACACCACTTATAAGTAGGGGTGCACCGATAAATCGGCCGGCCGATCGATCGGCCCCGATTTCCTTAATTTAGGGCGATTGGTGATCGGCTGATATTTACATATGAAACCGATCTTAACCACCGATCTATTTACCTCCGCGAGTGTCTTAAAATCAGTTTCTATTCCATATTTTTTCTGATCTTTTGTTGAAGTTTTATTTGAAATGTAAAAAAAAATCAAAAGACCAATGTTGTAGTCTTAAGTTTGTTTTATTTAATTAATATTTATTATTTAATTCATGTCTATGTCAAGGCTCTACCTCATGGGCAGTTAAAACAAGTTTATAATGGTTCAAGGCTAATGTCCAAGGGCATGTTTTTCAAGAAAAGATTGTAACATTGAAAGTGAATTGCGATCTCATAACACAGTGTTTGTTATAGCAAAAAAATAATAAAATCGGTATTAACCAAAAAATCGGAATCGGCAGGTCAGACTTTTTAAAGATCGGAAATCGGCCAGAAAACTGCAATCCGTGCACCCCTACTTATAAGAGCGTCAGCTGAAACTGCTATTTACAGTAGTTTTGTGGCTGATTGTTGTTTCAAAATAGAAAACCTGCTTTCATTACTTAGTTATGCCCTGGATTTTGTAGCGTTTGTGGACGCTACGTCGCTACTTGATCAAAGCAATAACGTCACTACTGGAAAGTTACTTGATAAATAAAGCAGCGACGCTACGGTCAAGCTACTGGAACATGTAGTTAAACTAATAGCTTCGCTACATGTAGCAGCGCTACTGCTCATCACTGTATTTATATACCTCATCTGAGTGTCATGGAGCCTAAAAGTTCAATTCAATTCGGAGTCAATATATGGGAAACAGAACAAAGACTGGGCTGATCAGCTGATATGGAGCAGGTGTGGATGGAAGTGACTAGAAAACGGGGGGGATAGAGAAAGGCACATGGGGGCAACACAAAAAACACTGCTTAAATATAACTAGAAAAAAAACACAATGAATCGAATAAATAATTACCAAGAAAACAGAATTAAACTTTAAATGAAAACTCAATAAGTCCACAAAGAGCAGGATTGTGACAGACGTGGTTAATTATTGTAGAATGATTCAGATTCCCACGTCGCTGTTTTTTTATTTAAAAAGTCATCATAGCACGGTCTTACCTTGTGAAGACAGGTTTCTAAGAAGTCCACCTCCAGGATGCTGCGGTTTAAAAACCTATTTACCCAGATTTGACTCTTTGATCTTCAGGTGAACTCTGTTTGTGTGGATTTACACCTTTAAACCGTGCTGTTAAGGAACTGTTTAAATAAAGCTTTATGAGCCGCCGGCAGCAGCAGCCGGGAGCTTTGACCTCCCTGAGCTGATCACAGCATTTAAATCCACCGTTGTCTGTTTCGCCTCCAGGAAACGGAGCTGCCCAACGCCGTCCCTGAGAGTCTGATGGTCCAGACCCTGGAGTTCAGCATCGACCTGGTGGATCCAGGCTACAGGGAGCTGCTGGGCTTCCCGGACTCACCGCAGTACGTCGACCTGGCCAAGCACCTGCAGGATCAGGTGGGACTTCAGACCCCCCGCCTGGGTCACACATGTGCTAAGATCTGAGAGACTTCAGCTACAAACATTCAGATAAATAACCTGTTACTTAGTTAATTCAATTCTATTCAGTTTATTTCTATAGCTCCAATTCACATCATGTCATCTCAGGTCACTTTCCAGTTCACCAGATCATCTAGCCAGATTGATTCAAAGTTTTCTATCTAAGGAAAACCAGCTGATTGCATCGACTCATTGACTCTTCAGCAATCCCTCCCACTAAGCATGCTTGTAGCGACAGTGGAGAGAAAAAAGTCCCTTTTAACAGCAGAACCAGGCTCAGTATGAGCGGCCATCTGCTGAGGCCCACTGGGGTTCAAGGAGACAGAAGCAGACATAGAAAAAGAAGCATAGATACAAAAGGCAACTGTCAACCAGCTCCACAGGCGGCCCCGTCCAGGAAACACACAGCCAGGCAGACGAGCTCCGAGCCAGCTCCCATGTCAGAGGATGAAGAGAGCACATCCAGTTAGTCACAGTCAGAGAAACAGGACTACACTGGAAAACAGGCCAAGCTCCAACATCTAGAAACAAAGGTGTTGATGGCAGAAAGAAAAGAACATGCAGGTGAAGATTCTAAGTCGTCCAGGTCATGGTCATTCCGTAAAAGTTTAGAAAACAATCCACTGGACTTGGTTTCCAAGGTTTGAAGACGTTTCGCTTCCCCTCCAGGAAGCTTTCTCAATTCAAAATGTCTGGATTCGCATTGAGTTTGAGGCTTTATATAGACAAGGCTTGGAAACATGCAAATTGAAGCTGACGAGTGTGTCGTTTGGTTCCATCGTTAGCCTGTAATATCTGAAATCTATCTATGATTTTGAAGGTCAGTCGTCGTCAGTCGGAGGTACTTTGTTCCCCTGTGAAAGAAAAGAACGTTAGAGATTGAACTAACAGATTCTGCAGAGTGGGATAATAGAGATAGAATGAAGCAGAATGATGAAAAAGGGGTCCCTATGTCCTCCAGCAGTCTAAGCCTATAGCAGCAGAACTATAGAGATAGCTCAGGATAACCTGAGCCACTCTAACTAGAAGCTTTATCAAAAAGGAAAGTTTTAAGCCTAGCCTTAAAAGTAAACTGGTAGTTGGTTGAACAGGAGAGTTAACACATGGGTCGTCTTTATTTCCCGGGAGAATGAGCATAATTTGGATGATTTTTTATTTTGAATCAGAGTCAGTTTGTTTTTTTTTTTCCTGGTAAATAATCTCCTGTGATCCGGTTTTCTTTATTTTAGCCCTGCATCTAAAAACAGCCTCCAGGCTGCTAGAAAAGGAGCTTACTCTGCAGGGGTTAAAGGTCAGGGCCAGAGAGAAGGAGAAGATTACCGATGCTTTGCTCCCGCTGCACGGAGTTCCCTTTTTTTTCCTCAATGAAAGGCACGTCGGCAAATTAAATCCCTCCGTGTTAGTTCCTCCCTAACGAGCAGCTGTAGAGGCTCCATGCCCTGTACCATTATGTCATAATGGTACTTAACTGCCAAAGATAGATGTCAATGAGGAATCCCATTCATGCAGGTTTTTCTAAGGCTGACTCATTGACAGCTAATCACCGTCAGGACTAATAGAGATGGACGTCCTGACTGACTCAACTGTTTTCCTTTGCAGATGCAGCACGTTTTTGACCAACTTCCAGGATTCAAAGCCATCAGCGTTGTGGGAATCCGGTAAGCCTGAACGGTGATGTGTGGCGAAACTTATTGAGGAGGTTGGTCTAGAACAACAGGCTAATCAGGCAGCGGATGTGTCTACAGCCAGTTTTTCCACTGAGGCTTAATAGAGACATTAAACTTTAACATCGTTTGGAATGAGAAGCTGTTTGAACTGATGGGAAACGGCCAGTGGAGGCTTCAGAGCTTTAGAAACCAACCTGATTGGTTAACAAACTTTACTGAAGTATATTCAGCCATTTATGTTGGTGAAGATTCTCAGTCATCCAGGTCAAAGTTATTCCAAAAAAGTTTAAAAGATTCTAACGCAGAACCCAAACGACACGCATTCCTGAAGGGCGGACCCGTCCGTCCGGTGTTCTGTCAGACCAGAATACCCCATCAGACCAACATACCTTATCAGACCAGCATACCCCATCAGACCAACATACCCCATCATACCAACATACCCCATCATACCAGCATACCCCATCAGACCAGCATACCCCATCAGACCAGCATACCCCATCAGACCAGCATACCCCATCAGACCAACATACCCCATCAGACCAACATACCCCATCATACCAACATACCCCATCAGACCAGCATACCCCATCAGACCAGCATACCCCATCAGACCAGCATACCCCATCAGACCAGCATACCCCATCAGACCAGCATACCCCATCAGACCAACATACCCCATCATACCAACATACCCCATCAGACCAACATACCCCATCATACCAACATACCCCATCATACCAACATACCCCATCAGACCAGCATACCCCATCAGACCAACATACCCCATCATACCAACATACCCCATCATCATGTATTGTTCTCAGATGAGTCCACCTTTACTGTTTTCCCCACATCTGGGAGAGTTACGGTGTGAAGCCCCAAAGAAGCGTAGCACCCAGACTGTTGCATGCCCAGAGTGAAGCATGGGGGTGGATCAGTGATGACCCCATACTTGTGCTAGATGGGCGCGTCTCTGCCAAGGACTGCCGAACCATTCTGGAGGACCATGTACATCCAATGGTTTACATTGTATCCTGAAGGAGGTGCTGTATATCAGGATGACAATGCATCAATACACACAGCAAGACTGGTGAACGATTGGTTTGATGCACAGTCACCAGATCTAAATATTATTGAGCCACTTTGGGGTGTTTTGGAGGAGCGAGTCAGGAAACATTTTCCTCCACCAGCATCACGTCGTGACCCTGCCACTATCCTGCAAGAAGAACGGCTTAAAATCCCTCTGACCCGTGCAGGACTTGAATATGTCATTCCCAAGATGAATTGACGCTGTATTGGCCGCAAAAGGAGGCCCTACACCTTGTCCAACCCCTGTATGTTCTAATAAGCCATTTCCAAATAGACATATTTATAGATATATGTTCTAACAAAGATGTTACAAAATAACATTTTCCATGAGAAAGTTCTAAAATGCTCAGTGAAAAACATGCAGCTGATTTCTGCTAGCATGCTTTATTGTGCTAAATGAAAGAACTCCTTCCTGAATATTGATTTTTTTTCCCCCCCAGAGAAAATAAAACGATATTTTTCAATCAAGCAGAGTAAGCTTGTGATGCATCGTATGACTGCAGAGGACTGTTATTACGCAGCAGAAGCAGGGCTGTGATCTGGATGTGTGAAATGAATGGATGGTTGAGGGTCAGTACTTATCTGCAGCAGCACAGACAGCTAGCATACAATATTGAAACAGACGATCCCAGAAGGGACTGGAGGAGTAATCTGCTTTCACATCAGCTTCTGACATCATATCTAACCCTGTCTCATATCAAAGGGACTCTCCCAACTCTAACGCTCTGCTTCTCCTACTCATAATGCAAGCGAGACCCTGGACACTGACAGGTACGTGCCATGTCCCCCGTAGGTGGCGCTTCTTTTGTGTTTGCTCCTGTTCCCTGTGTGTCTCTTTATCCAAAGACGACATCCTCTCTTCTTGTTACAGTTCAGCAAAAGACATGACACTGTGTTGTTTTAGGCTCCGTCATCTAATTACCCTCCCCATCCCGTCCCGCCCACGGTGTCTGCGGCTCTCAGGGCCAATAGGACAGAGTGGAGGACTCAGCAGGAGCTCGTCCTCTAACGTCAGAAGGATTCACAAGTTCCTCTGCTTTTCTCTGCAAGACTAATCGCAGCAGAAAATGGTGTCAGAGGAACATTCTGCGTCCTTCTTAGAGTTTACTCATTTAGCCAATAATCCTTGAGGTGTTTATCTTCTGGAGAATCGCAGAGAGGTTGACCTTAACCTCAGAGGGGAGCAGCTGTGAAGCAAGGCCCAACTGGAACCCTCAGCTTATTTCAGTCTAAAGGAAATGATGTAATTTCTTAAATCACCATCGACTGTTCAGACTTTTATAGGTGTTGGAGAAAACTCTAGAAAAGCTGAATGCAAACATTCATTCTGTGCACACTCTAAAGTCCCTTTAATGTGAAAAAAAGATATATTTGTGTTAGAATCTAGAAGCAATCAGCTCGTTTGGGCTTCAATCAGTAGATCAGGGTTAACTTTGACCGAAGAAATAAAAAAGTTAAATGATTTTTAAATATTATTTCAGTTTAATATGGAAAAAAAAGTCAGAACTCTGATTTTTTTCTGACGGCTAACAAACATGTTAGCATCAAGCCGTAGCCATGTCTGTTTTAGAGACCAGCTCTCTTGTTTTAATCACCTTCTGCTCTTCCATTAAGGAGAGTTCAACTAGACGGGTATGGAGGATAAAAAGTGCCAAAATTAAATAAATAAATACAGCATTAAATAAATAATTAAATGTGTCAATAATTAATTAAATGTGGAATTAAATAAATAAACGTGTCATTCATTAATTAAAACCACGTCACTAATATAAAGTGCCACAATTAAATAAATAAATACAGCGATAAACAATTAATTAAATTTGGAATTCATTAAATAAGTAAGGAATTAAATATATAGATGTGTCATTAATTTAATAAAATACGTCTTCATTTTATTAAAAAATATATCGAATTATTTCAGTGTGCATTTAATTATTTCATAGTCCAGTGCATCGAAACCATTAAAAGAATCTGTCAAACTCACCCATCAAAGTTAGGGGGCGGGGTTAACGTGAATCGAGTGAAGTTCATTGAACAGAGGGGTAATGTGAGACTTTTAAGGCTAATTCCTCAAAAACTTTTTTTTTTACAGACTTAAAAACTTCTAAAGATGAGGGAAAAAATATTGATCCATTAAAATATCCCAATATCTTCATATGCTGATATATTGCCATTTAAAAACACCATATCAATCTCTTTTACTAATGAAATATTGCTATATGTCATCGTTATGCTACGAAATCCCCCGAAAATTCACCAAATGTTGCCATATTTTTATATGTTGATATATTGACGCGGTATCGATCTATTTTACTAACAAAATCTCACAAGAATTTGCAAAATATCACGAGAGTTTGTAACAGAACGATGAAATTTCACGAGATTTTGAAAGTAAAATAGATCGATACCGCGTTTTTAAAAATCTATTTGATATCAGCATATGAAAATATATTTGAGTTTATTATTTTTCAAAGTGTCAGAAATGGATAACAAAACTGCTATTTTCAATGACTACTTATTTTTGTCCAGCTTTAACATCGGTATCGATATCGGTTATCGGCTACATGAGTTTTAAAATATCGGCATATAGGATTACAGCCAAAATCCCAATATCGTGCATCCCTAGTTAACACGTGTTTTTCAAACGTGGGTCGACCTGCTAACAATCGGCATTTGGCTCCCTCCCCACTGCCATAAAAAGCTGGTCAAACCCCTCGCTGGCAACTCAAAGCTGCATGTCAGTTTACATAAATACATGAACATTCTTCTCCATTGTGAAAATAAGACACTGTGCAGTATCCAACATTGCTGGTGTTTTAACATAAAACAAAAATGAAAATTTACATCTTCACATTTTGCCAGGGAACGTACAAATGTATAAAAAGATATTAAATTGTTTAAACACATTTGACACAGTGTTGACATATTGCTTGACCTCATTGTTAAAAGCAATTAAAGATATTTCGGAATGTGTAAACTTACATTTATGAATGTAGAATTTTGCCCAGAGAATAATCTGTTTAATAAAGAAAGTTCCATTTGGTTTAGTCTTAGTACTGTTGAGGTCATAAAGTCCAAAAAGGACATCCTTCCAAAATCAAATTTTTCCTCAATTTTTTCTGCAATAAACTTACAAATGTCAGACCAGAGATTTTAGACAAAAGCGCAATGCCAAAACAAATGGGTTATGTCTGCTGACATCATCACGCTGGGTTAGTGTCGATGATGTCACCAGTGCGACAGAA
Organism: Cyprinodon tularosa; assembly: GCF_016077235.1. Classification (NCBI taxonomy): domain Eukaryota; kingdom Metazoa; phylum Chordata; class Actinopteri; order Cyprinodontiformes; family Cyprinodontidae; genus Cyprinodon; species Cyprinodon tularosa. Next base: position 442,504 of record NW_024039283.1, on the reverse strand, counting down.
ATCAGGAAAGTAAACAATGGAGAGCAACGAGGAAGGAAGCCAGGGCGTAGTCGGTTTCTCTCTATTATCTAAATCTCTCAGAGGAGCTGCTCCATGTTTGTCCAATGGAAACAGACTTGATTCTGCTTGCTAGATCAGAAGCGACTGACGCGGCGTGATGACGTCCGTACGTTGCGTTCAATGGTATCACGTAATTTAGACGGTCAACCTGGTGTTTCCGTACCATGCCGATCAGAGCCGAGGGGATTTTAACGGGTCGAATGCTGAGTCGTTTGTTCCCTCTGCCACTATAAACCCATTGTTCCCGGGTTTAAACGGGTTTTTTCGGCCATTTTGGAAAGGGGTATTAGAGTTAAATTAGCTAGCAGCTAAAACTACAGCTTGTTTGTCTTACTAGCATTTGCTTTGGTTTCTTTGAGAGAGCGCTGTAGCCCGACCTTTTCTGTGGGTAGGGATGCAGTGGTTTTCCTTTCTTTTCAATAGGATGTAAAAGAGCAGAAAGATGGAGGTTTAGGTGGATTATTTTTTATTCTACGTCTCGCCACCTCTGAAACCCTCGTCTTTAGATCTGGGTGAAAACAAAAATATTACTCCAGCAAACAACATCCAAATAGAAACTAACAGACCTTCAGAAAACCTCAACAATTACTGAAAATAATCAGGATGGAGAATAACTAGAATATTTAAGTATTTATGTCTCTCTACAGCCTCTTTTTTTCTCTAATTGAGAACAGCTAAAGTTTCCTCCGATGTTAACATCCAGATGCTTAGATTAGGTGTCTGCTGATAATACATCCATGGACACGGCAGCAGCAGACGACACTGAGCCTGAATGCAGAATTAGGTTTTTAGTGCAGATCCATCTCTGCAGCCTGAAGAGCAAACAGCAGCTCCCACTAAGTCAGACGAAGTCACCTTTCTAATCAGATCCATCATCCTCAGCGACACCGACGCCGTAGAATATTAATAAGGTGGAAACAGCTGCTCAAATAGTGAGGAGAGTGTTCAATGTTTACATGATTCAGAGTTTTTTGCAGTAACACAGTTTGGTTTATATTTGATCAATGAAAAAAAAAAACATTTAGGTGATATGATCCCTCAGAATCACGACGGGACCTGAACCTTCCACTCTCAGTCTGAGGAAACCTGTTTGTTATTTCAGGGCTGAAGGGATCTCCGTCCACTACGCCATCGTCTTTGAGAACAACGTCCATCAAGCGACCTCAGAGAAGTCGGACACAGCAACTAGAGAACCGGGGAGCTCAGCGGACGCTGGTCTCAGAGGAATGGTGACCAAGGCTTTGCAGGAGAAAGCGTCTCTGCCGGTCGACCTGGACTCACTGAACTTCCAACCAGGTACGGATCGAAGGTCCCTGCAGGTTGGTGCACAGTTCATGGAGTTTAGGGAGTTCCTTAAAGGTCGCTGTAGCAAAATTTCATTTATACACAGACAATAAATCCCTATAACTGAGGTGAAGGAAGGAGGGTTCACATTATATTATATACATACACTCACCGGCCAATTTATTAGGTACCCCATGCTAGTAACGGGTTGGACCCCCTTTTGCCTTCAGAACTGCCTCAATTCTTGGTGGCATAGATTCAACAAGGTGCTGGAAGCATTCCTCAGGGAGTTTGGTCCATATTGACATGATGGCATCACACAGTTGCTGCAGATTTGTCGGCTGCACATCCATGATGCGAATCTCCCGTTCCACCACATCCCAAAGATGCTCTATTGGATTGAGATCTGGTGACTGTGGAGGCCATTTGAGTACAGTGAACTCATTGTCATGTTCAAGAAACCAGTCTGAGATGATTCCAGCTTTATGACATGGCGCATTATCCTGCTGAAAGTAGCCATCAGAAGTTGGGTACATTGTGGTCATAAAGGGATGGACATGGTCAGCATCAATACTCAGGTAGGCTGTGGCGTTGCAACGATGCTCAATTGGTACCAAGGGGCCCAAAGAGTGCCAAGAAAATATTCCCCACACCATGACACCACCACCACCAGCCTGAACCGTTGATACAAGGCAGGATGGATCCATGCTTTCATGTTGTAGACGCCAAATTCTGACCCTACCATCCGAATGTCGCAGCAGAAATCGAGACTCATCAGACCAGGCAACGTTTTTCCAATCTTCTATTGTCCAATTTCGATGAGCTTGTGCAAATTGTAGCCTCAGTTTCCTGTTCTTAGCTGAAAGGAGTGGCACCCGGTGTGGTCTTCTGCTGCTGTAGCCCATGTAGTCATGCTGGTTTTCCTTTAGTATGAGCGCCACCAGCGTCACATCACGTGACTAAGAAACCGTAACGGGATTGGCTGGGTGTTAGACGCCACAATCCATTGCTAATGTCTGTGACCTGAAGTAACCCTTCCCTTTTTACACTCAATTTAGACGCCGAATTTAAGACGGTGAAATAGAGCCAGTTGAATCTCAGGAGGCTGAAAATATTGAGTTTGAATTTTAAAAGGTTGAATTTTTTTATATGCAGATTTTTTTTAACACTGAAAAATTAAACAGAAAAATAAATATTGAAAATGTAATCACTTTGAAATAGTAATGTGAATTTTTAGCTTGAAGAGAAAATAAATGAAATTTCATCTGTGTAGAAATAATGACAATGAACTTCTTTTTAGGTCAAAAATGTGTTCTGAATATATTTTAACGCTGAAACAGTAAATACAAACATACAACATTTAAACTTCAGTGGCAATTTAAATTAATTAATTTATATACATATATATATATATATATATATATATATATATATATATATATATATATATATATATATATATATATATATCCTTCACATCTTTTAAAGATCTCATTTATTCAGTAAACTCATAGCTTCCTGTTGTTAATCTTTAATATAAATATGTCTACTTTAATACCCATGGGCGGTTCTAGACGGGGGCCAAAGGGGGCCAGTGCCCCTGTAGATCATGTCCCCTTTACTGAAGACAAAATACTCAAAGAAATTCTAATGATGATGCGCTGCAACAGACATGGTTACTGATTGGTCCTTTGGATCCATTTCATTTTTTTTCTTTACAAATTCTGTTTAATTATCTAAAAACAATAAGGTGATAGCTGCAGTGGAATTGAGGTAGGATGTTTTTTTCAAATAAAAAAAAAAATAAAAATTTTTACAGCTGAATTTATCAGTTTTTCTTGAGTTCTAATTCAGATTTTATAGCTGTAATTCTAACTTAAATTAAGCCAAAAATATGTACAATTCCAAAATTATGAATGTATATTGACATAAGATAGAATTTTAATTAAACCTAATTGAATAGAAATTTCATTTCAGCTCTCTTAATATATTTGAATCACTTGCTCTGTTTTTTATTTCATGCTTTTCTGGGCCCCCATGGAAACAGGCAGGGGCCCTCCTGGCCCCCTGGTACATTTTTGTCTAGAACTGCCACTGTTAATACCCGTTTTTTTTTTGGGGGGGGGGGGTTAATCAGTAAGTATTTAATACAGTTGGCTCAATAGAAAGTTAAAATATAATTATGTACTTTTTAAATTCTGCATAATGTAAAGAAATATTTACCCCAAGAGAAAAACTCTGGATCGCTAAGAACAATTAACTTTAAATGAATTTGTTAATTAATAACTTGCCTCCCAGATTAATGGTTATAACAGCGACGTGTTGCATATAGTGATTGTTTTATGTATATTGCTAATATAGTTATTGATCTGTTGTTTGTTGATGGAGAAACGCCGTACTGTCAGGAAGGACACAGCGTTTTCCTCACATAGAGCTGTTTTAGTCTGTGATGCAGTCTGTCATTACATTAATGTCCTCCCTGTGAAGACAGTGGAGTTCATCCCACACAGTGGAGCAGAAAATGCCCCTCAGGGCTTCATCAGATCATTCCTCTGTGTTTGCACGCTGCTGGTTTTCTGTACAAGTGGTTCATATATACAGGCTGGAGCTGAACCAGGAAATGATGTGAGGCCCCCAGGGGCAGCGGGGGTGATAAAGCTGTTTGCAATTTACATACAGTTAGGCTATTGTTTTATTGCTTCCAGCAATGCAGGTAACACAGCGAGTGAAGGTTAGAGGACAGTTAGAGGACAGAGAAGCATGGTTACCATGAACGTAGCATTAGCTTGGCAGCAACAGCTCTACACTGCAAAAACCACCTAGAAAATAAGTCAACATTTCTTAAATTAAGTGTTTTTATTCCTAATTGAGTAGAAAAATAAGGAATAAAAACACTTAATTTTACTCTTAAAATAAGATATGTTAGGTTTATTATTTATACATCATGTCTGTTGTTACTCTGTTAGCCAGATTAGACAGAGTAGAAGGCCTTCCTTCTCATTGTGGATGTCACTGTGTGTACGGAGGTCATTTAATCAGGACAGCCTTCGTATCTTTAAGAATACACAGGATATGGGAACATCTTGGAGCCGGACTGATAGAAGAGAGCTATCTGTAACTCTGAAGCATACACTGGAAAAACTATCAAGAAATCAGTAATAATGTCTAAAATTAAGTGCACCCTTCATTTGAGTCGGTAAATGAGATAGTTTGCCAATGGAATTAGTATTTCTACTCTTAAAATAAGATAATTAGATAACATGCACTTGAAATAAGACAATTCAATTGTGTTTTCTTATTTTAAGTGTAAATTGTCTCGTTCCATTGGCAAAATGTCTGTTTTACCTCCTTAATCCAACAACAAAAGCGCTTATTTTAAGAAAAAATGACTCATCTAGATTTCAGTTTTTTCCAGTGTAGAAACATGCTGCATGGAGTTCAAGACATGGATGACGTGTCAGTTTCTGATACGGACAGCTAAACATCCACATGATCCAACACATAGACTCATGAGCTATAAGAAGCAGGAGATGACCTTGTTCGTGGCTCAATCTTTGTCGGACGCTCGCGGACGTGATTTTTGAGCCCACAGCTGTGCAAGCTCCAAGCATTTTCTCTGTCCTGTAACGACCTGATCTGGAATAAACTCTGTTACTTTTTACTCCAGTTTTATAGTCCTTTTTATATGGTTTTACCCAGTTTGAGTTAAGAGTAGTAAATAAGTTGCTCCCAGGAAAAGAACCGTGAGGAAGCCCCCGAGGCGCAAAATGGACATCTAGAAAAGTCATTTTTTCTTCAAATAAGTGCATTTGTGCTTGGATTGATGAGGTAAAAGACACATTTTGCCAATAGAACAAGACAATTTATACTTAAAATAAGAAAACACAATTGCATTGTCTTATTTCAAGTGCATATTATCTAACTATATTATTTTAAGAGTGAAAATACTCATTCCATTGGCAAACTATCTCATTTACCTACTCAAATTAAGGGTGAATACACTTAATTTAAGAAAATTAGTTATTTGTTAGTTATTTGCGGAGCGTTTTTCCAGTGTAGGGGTCATAACTTCCTCATTTTAACAGATAATTAGATAATATGCACTTGAAATGAGACAATGCATTAGTTTTTTCTTGTCTTGTTCCATTGGCAAAGTTTCACGCTTACCTCAATTCAAGAAAAAATGCACTTATTAAAAAAAAGAATGACTTGAGATTTCAATTATTTCCAGTGTAACGTCCTTCCCCTGAACTAACAGGACAGCATCATCTGCGTACATTATCATATTTAACTCTGAACAACGTTAGTTGAATCATTGATATATATATATATAGATATATATATATATATATATATATATATATATATATATATATATATATATATATATATATATATATATATATATATATATATATATATATATATAATATGAGAATAACAAAGGCCTGACTGCTGATTTAACTCAGCTAGCTGCGGCTAGTAGCTGCTTCATTGTTTAAAAGGAACAGACCATAATAATATACCGGTATCTACATGTTGGCTCTATGATTTCAGGAAGTTTTAAAACACGGGTTCACAGAATACGATCAAATTTAATGAAAAACCCAAAATACTCTAAAAAGCAGGAGCCACTGACACCACCACCCGGAATAAGCAGAAATAATTTTTTAAAATGCCAGCATTTATGGGTTTAGCTGCTTGTTGTTGAGATTATACTGAATAACTATCTGTAAAGTCTTTGGTCATTTACTTTGTTCTTCTCGTGTTTCTTTAAAATAAAGCTGATTTTTTTTTTATTCCAAAACCATAAAAAATTATTTTGTGAAAAGAAAGCCTACAAATATAAAAATAGTGAAACTTTCCAGCTAGAAAGTCGCACTGTAGAAAAATAAAAAACAGGCCAGAGTTGATTTCAGTTCTTGGACAGAAATGTCAGATCTTTGTGATGTTACACTGCAAAAATGATCTAGAAATAAGTAAAAATATCTTAAATTAAGTGTATTTACCTTTGATTTGAATAGGTAAATTTGATAATTTGCCAATGGAATTTGTATTTTTACCCATAAAATAAGATAATTAGATAAAATGCACTTGGAATAAGACAACGCAATTGTGTTTTCTTATTTTAAATCTAAATTGTCTTGTTCCATTGGCAAAATATCTCTTTAATCTCCTCAATTTAAGAAGAAATGCACTTATTTTAAGAAAAAATTACTTATCTAGATTTTGATTTTTTCCAGTGTAACCTTTCTACACCTGCTGCAGCCTCCAAGTCTGTCTGAGTAATGATGACACTGATACCTGCTGCTCAACATTTAACCTGAATTGGTATCATCTATGTGGTTTATGTCTCTGTTTTCTCTGCCTTGGTGAAAATATGATTATATTCAGGTTTAAATGTTTTCATCGAGGTCGTTCAGTTTTCAACATATCTAAATCTGCACAGATGTCTTGGTCATAGGTCAATTTTTATAACTGTATTTGTCCTTATTTGATAAAAGATCATCTGCAAGTGGAATAAGTTTTTAATTAAAATATGCTAAGATGTTATGCACTGCAAAAAAGACGTAAAAAAGTAGTTAAAATCTCTTAAATTAGGATTATTTATCCTTAATTTTAGTAGGTTAATGGGATGATTTGCCAATGGAATTAGTGTTTTTACTCTTAAAATAAGATAATTTGATAATATGCACTTGTAATACGACAATGCAGTTGCTTTTTCTTATTTTATATGTAAATTGTCTTGTTCAATTGGCAAAATGTGGTATTAATAAAGTCAGTCAATCCATCAATTCTTATTTCACTCATCAGCCATCTTCTATAGGCAAATTGCCTAACTTAGCTGCTCAAATTAAGATAGAAGGCACCAATTTCCAAAGAAATATGCTTATATTTCATTTTTTGCGCAGTACTCCTGGATGACATTCATAAAAAATATGTTGTGTTTTTTTCCTAGGAGAAGTAATCATCTTGCCAAAATCAACGTTAGCACCTACAGCTGAAGTACTGCATGAGGTAAGAACTCCAACTGGTCATCTAGCCCTAAAAATTACCAAAAAATTACCAATCTAAATTTTAAAAAATTGTTTAGTAAGCAGGAACTGTAGTTGAAAAGAAATCTGAAATGTGTGTGTCATACGGCGCCCCCATGTTTCCACAGTCCAGTGAACCAGAGTCGCATAACGATTTTAACGTCTCCATCCCTGAGCCAGAGATCGATAAACATCAGCCTGTGGCTCCTCTCACCCCCAAGGAGAAGGAAAACGACCTTGTGACCCTGCTGGATTCCACCGCTGTCTCACCTGGCGAGACGGTCACAGTGACTGATGGGATGATGGTGATCAGTGATCGTTCCCCGGCTTCACAGGACGTTATTGATGAATCAGAAGCAATTTACGTGATTGAACCAGAGCCATCAAGCCACGAACAAGAGGAGGAGGAATTGCTCATCATTACCCATGAGATTGAAACCATTCATCAGGATGAAACCGGGGAACTTGTGCGTGTCTTCATCCCAACCCCGCCTCTGCTTAATCAGGGGGAGACGGAGGCTGCATTCATCACGCCGTCTCCTAACCTGATATCAGAGGAAGACCTGACTCCTGTTAATAAGGAGGGAGAAACTCCTCATTTGAAAGTTGTTCATTTTACCCCAACAGCTCAGATATTATTCAGTGGTGCTGTTAGTGATAAGGAGCTGTCTGAAATTACAACTCCAAGCATCAAGCCTGCCGCCATCACAGACCTGCCACCGACAGCGCCGGGACCAATCCTTCAAGAGGATGAAGACATTAATACTCTTCCAGATGAGGAGCTGGTAGATTCGGCTATTTCCAAACCCAAACAAGGTCACATTCTGGACAAAGGATCCCAGGATATTGAGGGTTTGCAAACTGAAGTTGTCCCGCTAGAGCCAGGCAAAGCTGTGGACGTTCGACCTGATGATGGGCTTGAGGCCATTAGGCCAAGTCTCGAGCCAGTCGAAGCCTCCGAACCAGGTGAAGTAGTGTTAGAAATGTCGGAGCCAAATGGCGAAGCAACAGTTGAAATCTCAGTGCCAGACTTAGAAGTGGAGAGCCTTCAAGAGTCAACTGAAGAGGCAGGTCGAGTTTCCGATCTGGATACAGCGGTCGACACTTCAGGAACAGAAGCTGGTGAGGTGCAAGAGCAAGACCTAGAAGCAGACAAAGCAGGAGTAGATGATTCTACGCAAGAAAAAGAACCGACTAAAGCTACAGAGCCAGAGTCAAGAAGTAAGGATGAGGCAAAGGTTATATTTAATGTGGAAACAGTTGAAACAGTACAAATAGAAGAATCCCTATCAGAGACAAACAAGGAGGAGACCACACCAGAGGTTTCCGTAAATCAAGTCAAAGAGCAAGGTGACATTTTCCACCCAGACGAGGCAATAGTTGAAACTACAGAACAAAAGGAAGACAAGAGAGAGGAAATGATTCAGGTGTCTCTTTTAGTTCCTCAACCTGAGGAACATTTGATGGACGTCTCAGAAAAAGAGGAAGAGGTGGAGCTCGTTGGCTCCACAGATGAAAAAGTTGTAGAAGGGCCTTTTCATGACATCTCAAAAGAAATGGCAGCCGATGTTTCAGACGTGACGACAAAAACGCCACCTGAGAATCAAATATTACCTGATGTCCCTGAAGATAGGTTTCCCGATTTAACAGAAGAAAGGGTAACCACAGTTATGGTCGACAGAGAGCCTGGAGATACCAAGGAAAGAGTTCATGGTATCACTGAGGAAATGGTTCCCATAGTCACAGAGGAGCCAGGTTCTGAGGTTATAGAGGACAGAGTTGCAGAGGTTACAATGGAACCAGGTTTTGAAGTCACTCAGGAAGGAACGATTCCCAAAAACGTGGTAGAAAACGTTCCTGAACTTATAGAAGAGCTGGCTACTGAAGCCACAGTAGACAGGGTTCCCGAAGTCAGACAAGAAATCACTCACATCACAGAAGGGGTTTCTGAAGTCATAGAAGATGGAGTTCCTGAAATCCCAGAGGAACAAAAAGAACTTGAAGGTTTTGAAGTCGGCGAGGAAGAATTGGTTCCAAAGGATCTGAAAGAAATTGTTCTTGACCGGACAGAGGAAGCAGGTCCGAAAGCCACAGAGGAAAGAGTCCCTGAAGCCATAGAAGATAAGGTTCCCAAAGTCACAGAAGATATGGTTCCCAAAGTCACAGAAGATAGTGTTCCTCATGTCATCGAGGATGAGTTTTCCAAAGCCTCTAAGGAGACAGTGTCCAAAGTTACAGATGAAGGCATCAACCTGCATGGAGTTAAGGATGAGGTTTTTGAACAGGAGAAACCGGTTCCTGAGGTGGAACAAGTTCCTGGGGTTCAACAAGTTCCTGAGGTGGAACCAGTTTCTGGGGTGGAACCAGTTCCTGAAGTGAAACCAGATCCTGAGGTGGAACCAGTTTCTGGAGTACAACAAGTTCCTGAAGTGGAACCAGTTCCTGGAGTGCAACAAGTTCCTGAAGTGGAACCAGTTCCTGGAGTGCAACAAGTTCCTGAGGTGGAACAAGTTCCTGGGGTTGAACCAGTTTCTGCGGTGGAACCAGTTCCTCAGGAGGAACCTGTTCCTGAAGTGGAACCAGTTCCTGAGGTGGAACCAGTTCCTGGAGTGCAACAAGTTCCTGAGGAGGAACCTGTTCCTGAAGTGGAACCAGTTCCTGGGGTTGAACCAACTCCTGAACTTGAACCAGTTCCTGAGGTGGAACCTGTTCCTGAGGTGGAACCAGTTCCTGAAGTGGTACCAGTTCCTGAGGTGAAACCAGTTCCTGAGGTGGAACCTGTTCCTGAAGTGGAACCTGTTCCTGAAGTGGAACCTGTTCCTGAAGTGGAACCAGTTCCCGAAGTGGAACCAGTTCCCGAGGTGTCCGCATCTGATGAATTGGTAGATAGTGATGCGAAGCCTCCTACAGAGCAGAAGCTACCTGAAGGTAAAAAAGCAGAAGAAGCTGATGTCATTAAACCAGAGGCTGAAAAGGTTGGAGTTCCCATACATGAGGAGAGGCCAATGGACGTTACAGAACTAGAACCCCCTCCACAAACCGAAGAGAAGATTAAAGATGAATCTAAACCTCCAGAACAACAGATGGTATCAGAAAAAGATAAATCTGACCTTCTCACAACAGAGAGAGAACAGCCTAAAGGTTCAGAGTTGGAACCAGAAGAAGGTGCAATCATTTCAGAAATACTTCCTGGGGAGGGGGTTGTTGAAACAGCAGAGTCAGAACTTAGGAGGGAAATCACAGAACCCCCTGCAGAGTCCATAAAAATCCTTCACACCTTAGACAGGCTGGACGACGTCTTCCATAAGGAGGAAGGTCTTCAGGTAGTGGAAGAAGATAAACATAGTCCTCCCATTGATCTTGATCATCACAGTCCATCCCTAGAAGGTAATTTACCCATCGTACCAGGACTCGTCCAGACCCCGGGGGAGGACCTGAGCACACCTGAGCTCATCCATCCAATCACAGAAGCCTTTTACTTTGAGGAGAAAGACGCAGTTGCTTCCAGACGTCCAGAGCCTATAGAGAGTGACCTAAACACTGAAGCACCATCTGTCTCAGGTAACAAAACATCAGGTTTTCTTTGTCTATTAAGATTCATGATAAACTTTTAGATTTCTTGTCATTAAAAGCCTCAAATAGGTGAGTTTGTGTTGGTTGTGAAAGAAATATGGTAGAAAGGTAGAACATGGTAGAACAAACATTTGGCAGAGTTTTCGTTTCCTGTTTTTTTTTAGATTTCGTAACTGTGACGGCGGCGGAGGAGCAGGTCCCACCGAAGGACAGTAGAGTCACAGACGACTCTTCAAAGGAAAGTCAGGAACAGGAAACGTTTATGACTGCTCGACCATTTTCAGATGCTTTCCCTACACCGCCATCTGCCGTCGATTTGGTTGAGGTCACCTCAGCTGGTCCGACTGTCGACTCTGGACTCACTGATTTAGCAGAGGACAGATCAGAACCCGGGCTGAGCGAACCTTCTGTTGACGCCATCTTGAAAGAGGCAGAGAGGGGAGACACTGGAGGCCCACTCACCTCTCCAGATGTTAAGGAGGTTTCTGAGGAACTGGACCAAATCAACGTCCAACGTAATAAGCCAGGCGGTGATATCTTGTCTGCTGGTATTACTGTTTTGCCTCCTGTGAGATACGTGACCACACCCACCATGACCACAGCCAGCCACGGACAGGAGCTCATAGTGTTCTTCAGCCTTCGTCTTACCAACATGGACTTCTCAGAAGACCTCTTCAACAAGACCTCTCCAGAGTACAGATCTTTGGAGCATACCCTTTTAGACGTGGTGAGTAGAATAAATATTCCTGTTTCACAAACTTTTAAGCGCAGCATTTCTGAAAGTCTAACCTAACTGTTAATGGCTCCTTGTTCTTGATGCACGGACAGTCCGGGCAGAAAATGAGGCGTCTGTTACCGTCCTTCAGTATGTCTCTAGACGTTTGTGAAACTGCACCAGCAAAAGCTGTTGCTCGCTTACCGTATTTTCCGCACGGTTCCGCATAGTTACATACAATGAGGGGCGTGGAAGCCCAAAATGACATTAATTTTGAGGACCTTGCGGACGCGTAGGCCTGTCGCAATAATCAATAACTCAATTAATCGCACGATAAATAAAAACTATCCACATCATTTCATTTATCGGCTATATCGTCTCTGGCTGTGTTTTTCCTCTTTCTATTGATGACGCTGGATGAAACTCCGGTGCTATCCACTGACCCCTCCCCTTCCTCATTTTTGAAGAGGGACGAAGAGTGGATTATCGCATCAGGTAGTCAGCGAGCATCATTTTGTACTTCTGCAGCTTTAGAGCCCCGTGAGGGGTTAGCGAGGTAAAAAAAAACATATCTTACGTTGGGGGAAAAGCTTGACATGGAACTGGTTTCAAAGCCGAGCGCAAAAGCCGCAGTGTAGAAGTATTTCGGATTCAAACCAAACGACCGAGGCAAACCGCTGGACCTATGCGAGCCAGTATGTCGCATTTGTCATAAAACAGTAGCAACTAAGAGCAGCAATACAACCAACCTACCCATGCACCTAAAGCACAACCACCCAGCAAAGTTTCTCCAGCTGCGGACAAAAAGTACAAGCAGTGGTCCGTCTGCGTGTTCAAGTTCGCGACAGTCCACCATCACTGAAGCAATTCATCCACAGGCAGCGTACAAAAAGGACGACGCAAAGTGGCGTGCGCTCACAGACAGCGTAGTTCATTTAATTGCTCGAAAAGCCGGCATTTCGAAAAATGTTGCAGACATTTGATAGACGGCATAAACTCCCCAGGAAAACATACTTATTACAAACGTGACACGTCTACATACAACGTTTTTATTTCCACTGTGGTTTTATCTGGTGTTTAGTTTTTATTCAAGTGTATTTTTAGTTAACAGAGACTGAGAGTCCATTTGATTTTTATTTCTCGTTTTATTTTGTTAACCAGTTCCAGTGTTAAGTGTTCTGTTGAAAATTGCATCGATTTTTACGTCATTTCCATTAAATCAGTGTAAACAAACAATATTATCGTTTATCACAACAATTTTTGAGACATTCAGCAAAATTTGTTATCGTGACAGGCCTACGGACGCGTGAAGCATCAAGCTTTACCGATTCATACCTCACCTAACCCTGATTCAACCCTTAGTCTTAAGCCTAATCCCCAGCCCCTTTGTGTTAAAAACGAAAAAAGCTTTTAACACAAAGGTTTTTGTGGAGTCGTGGCTCTGATGATTGACGATTTTGAATCAATTTGACTGGATGATCTGGTTGAACTTTAAAGTGCCTTGAGATGACTTGTGTGGCGAATTGGCGCTATAAAAATAAACTGAATTAAATTGAATTGAAGCAACATGGAGGTCCATCCTCCTAACCTCTTTTCAAGTCAGATGCAAATCTAAGACCCACCTGTCTTTCTCCTGAGTTGTTTTAGTCTTTTCTAAGGGGGGTTGATGTTTTAGCTTCCAGGCTTCTGGAATTCGTCCTGAAATTAGTTTCAAAGAAGTAAGATCAGCAAATCATCAAAAGGCCTAAAATTTTAGCCATAAAAAAAAAAGATTTTAACAACCAGGAGAATGACGGATGGCTCTTTGGTTTGCATCTGACTTTAAGCCTGTTTTGTTCTGTGATCGGATCATGAGGCGCGTTTCCATTCACCATCACACTGTGCAAATTTTAGTTCTAAAAAGTTTGCAAGTCTCAACTCGTGAACTTTAAGACCTCATGTTTTCAAATAAAACGTTTTTACGTTTTGATGAGTTTGTTTTAAGACCTTAGTGCCTCTTAAAAAAACGAGAAGAAGACTGGAAGTAGTTGGAGGATAATGGCGCCCCCTAGTTAGCCTCGTGAGACCATCCTGATCTCGCGAGCTTTCAAGGTTTCACTCGCAGATCAGTCTGGAGACTCTCCGTTAAAGAAAATTTGGAGCCGTTCACCAAACGAACGTCCAATCAGCGTTGGCTTTGAGGCGGGTTGAGGTGTGACGCAACGAGAAGCGCGACAGTTCAGCCTAAAGAACATGGCGGCTTCAGCCGATGAAACTAGCGTTAGCGTGGCTATCAAGCAAGTTTTATCGGAATTACAGAGTATTTCTTCACTGAAAGAAGAGCAAAACACTGCTCTGGAGGCTTTTCTCAGAGGAAAGGATGTTTTTGCTCTTCTCCCGACTGGTTTCCGCAAAAGTAGCCTGGCTTGTGGTTGTGTTTTCATCGTCGCTCGGTTAGTACGTCATATGCTTCGTTGATCTGATTGGTTTATTTGGCCCGTCTATCACCAACATAGGCCAATCAGCTAACCAGTATTTTCGCCCCTTCCCAAAATTACTTCAACGGAAGGTTTCCAGATGGATATGCGGAGCAAATCCATCTGGCGGAGTCAGGCTAGCCCCCTAGAGCCGTAGCTGAAATCGGATACACCTCATGTGTTTACATCAACGCTGCCATGTTGTTTTCAGAGTTATCACGTCAATAAACACGTACAATTTTGATTGTATTTGTTATTTAATGGAAATAAAGCAATTGGGAAACTTAGCATTTTCGAATTTAGCGTAATATAGACATGTTTTGTGCAGATCTTTAATGGAAACGCATCTGCAGAGAATTTAAAGAGGCAGTTTCTTTCAGGCTTTATCAGGGGCTGTAGATTTCTATTTTTAGAAGTTGTGATTTACTTGTATTGTTGCAAAGTTGCGACTTTCTCATCTTTATTCATAACTTCTAAACTTTTGTCGTCAAAGATGAAACTTCTGATGTTACAGGAAGACAATGAGGCAGTTATTGAACCCCACAGATGAAGACAGGGGGCTGGGAAATCCAAATCTGGGACATAAGACCTCCCCAGTCCGTTCCATCTTTATTGCGTTTTAAATTTACATGTTGATTATGTTTCAGCTCCATTTCAATTTTAATATTATTTGCAGTTTAATGCTGTGATTCCCAGAGCTCTAAAAGGATTCAACAGCTTAACCGGGACGTTTGTTCAGCTCAGTCTATATTAGCCTGTCTGAAATTTGAATTTAGAACAAAAACAAACAAACTTTGGATCTTTTCTGTTCCCCTCCTAATAAACATGCTGAGAACAGCAGCGATATTTTATTATTTTCTGTGTTTTAAATAGTTTCTTTATTAATTTAAGCTTTTTTTTCCAGGTATCTGTAGTTTTATTACGTCTGACAGCTCCGATTCTGAGCCTGTTATGTGGAGGTTTCCTCTAACAGCTGCTCCTCTGCTCCTGCTGCAGCTCCTGCCGTACCTGCAGGCCAACCTGACCGGCTTCAGGAACCTGGAGATCCTCAACTTCAGGAAGGGCAGCGTCGTGGTCAACAGCAAGATGAAGTTCGCCAGGACCGTCCCTTACAACATCACCGAGGCCGTCCGCTGCATCCTGGAGGAGTTCTGCTCCTCAGCTGCCAGGAAGCTGGACATGCAGATCGACCGCCGCTCGCTGGACGTGGAACCAGGTGCTCATTTCCTCCAAGCTTGTCGGGTCATCAGAGATGGTCCTCCTGCTCAGGTCGTCTCTGAAGTTTCTGCTTGAATCAGGAGAAAATGAGGGGTTTTTAATTTCCTGAGGTGGGGGATGAAAGCCTCTCTCTGCAGCAGCTGCAGTCGTGTTTTATGATGCGTCTCATTCTCGGTGTGCAGCAGATTAGACTCACAGTCCTGCGATAATAAGAGGCGGTGTTGTATCGCCGGTTCTGCTCGGTGCTGTAATGATCCCTGCCGACGAGGCGCTGAGCGTCCATCATGGACACGTTCAGACGGCCGCCGTAATTGGCTCCATCAGTCACTTCCTCCAACCCTCCATTAAACATGGCTGGAATAACGGGGAGGTGAACTGGGAATGATGGAGGCTCATATATAGAACCCAAAATAAAACAGCAAATCAGCAACATCATCATGGAGGCTCAGTTCTGGAGGACCGGTCCACTCTGATGTCAAAACCAGTTTCAGGAACCAACCTGTTGATTCTGATGAAATGATCTTCTAGCTTTCAGGATCTATAACATTTCAGATCTGGGTCAAGTTGAAGCTGTAAGTTCTGCTAGTTTCTACTTTATTGAGGCGAAGCTTCCAACTTTTCAGTTCAAATAAAATCTGCCATCATGTCTTCCTCAAAAATACTGAGCAAAGAAGCAGGAAATCAGTTCAAATGGGTCATTGGTTCTGTGTCAGCAGAACCTTTGCTCTTCTATTGGATTCAGGAGTTCTGATCCGCCTGAATGATCCAAGACCGAAGGTCCAGAACCAGAGTGGAGATGCAGCCTTTCCTTCATCAGCCAGGCCGTTTCTCTCTATTAGCAATAGATACTGTTCTAGTCTATGCTTGAACCGGTTCTGGTCTAATCTGGAACCTGTTCTGGTTTAATCTAGAACCTGTTCTGGTTTAATCTAGAACCTGTTCCGGTCTAATCTAAAACCTGTTCTGGTTTAATCTGGAACCTGTGCTGGTCTAATCTAGAACCTGTTCTGGTTTCATCTAGAACATGTTCCGGTCTAATCTAGAACCTGTTCTGGTTTAATCTAGAACATGTTCCGGTCTAATCTAAAACCTGTTCTGGTTTAATCTAGAACCTGTTCTGGTTTAATCTAGAACCTGTTACAGTCTAATCTAGAACCTGTGCTGGTTTAATCTAGAACCTGTTACAGTCTAATCTAGAACCTTTGCTGGTTTAATCTAGAACCTGTTACAGTCTAATCTAGAACATGTGCTGGTTTAATCTAGAACTTGTTCTGGTTTAATCTAGAACCTGTTCTGATCTAATCTAGAACCTGTGCTGGTTTAATCTAGAACCTGTTCTGATCTAATCTAGAACCTGTGCTGGTTTAATCTAGAACCTGTTACAGTCTAATCTAGAACCTGTTCTGGTTTAATCTAGAACCTGTTACAGTCCAATCTAGAACCTGTGCTGGTTTAATCTGGAACTTGTTCTGGATTAATCTAGAACCTGTTCTGGTCTAATCTAGAACCTGTTCTGGTTTTATCTAGAACCTGTTACAGTCTAATCTAGAACCTGTTCTGATCCAATCTAGAACCTGTGCTGATTTAAATCTGGAACAAGTTGTGAAATAATCTAGAACCTGTTCCAGTTTAAACTATAACTTGTTCTGGTTTAATCTAGAACCTGTTCCAGTTTAAGCTATAACTTGTTCTGGTTTAATCTAGACCATGTTCTGGTTTAATCTAGACCCTGTTCTGGTTTAATCTAGACCCTGTTCTGGTTTAATCTAGACCCTGTTCTGGTTTAATCTAGACCCTGTTCTAGGTTGTTGGCTCATTTCAAATCGGCGCATACAGAACATTCTGGGCGTGAATCCAGCTTTAGGAAATCCGGATCTCAGGAACAGAAGCTGGATGATGTTCTGAGCGACTTTACAGACGTTTAGCTGCTGCAGCTCAGCCTCTGCATCTCTCTCTTCATCCGTCGTGGAACCGTTCTACCTTTCTGTGTCTGACTTCCTCTCTGGCTAATCTGGACTTTAGAAACTGATGTTTTTTTATCCGTATCTCTGAGGGAGGAGCTCCGTAAATGATTCCTCAGCGATACGGATCTGACCAGAGCAGCTGCTGTTGGGGTTCTGATCCTGATTCTCTGCTCCTTCTCTCTGCAGCTGATCAGGCGGATCCCTGCAGGTTCTTGGCCTGTGGAGACTTTTCCAGCTGTGTGGTGAACAGCTGGACTAAGGAGGCCCGGTGTTTGTGTGAGCCGGGCTTCCTGTCCGAGGACAACCAGCCCTGTCGGAGCGTTTGTGTCCTGCAGCCAGATTATTGTCCGGACGGAGAATGTCACATCGTTCCGGGACGAGGAGCCGAGTGCAGGTAATGGAACAACCAGCAGATAGAAACAGTCGTTACTGCAGCGAGGTTCCCTGATTATCAGGCAGAACTTCACCAGAGGAAAGACGATTAAACCAACTATGGAACCCAGACTAATTTATGGACGTCAGCTTTTAAACGTCCACCTTTGAGCTGCAGACCTGCTGCTCCTTCTGGAATAATGAAGGAAGGAGGCGGAGCTCTTGGAGCAGATGTCTGAGCAGTTGCTGCTTCAGTTTGTGTGCAAACCACCCGTTACCGAGTCTAAAGAAATGACTGAGGTAGATTTATCTGCTTCATTAACTCCGCAGCTACGGGTGAAGAATGGAAAATATGATCTAATTCATTATTGATCTGATGCAGGTTTGAATGCAGGGAGGGAAAGATCAGGACCTGAAGCTCTGATGAGTTATTCCTCATATTAAAGAGACGTTTCTGCGCTTCTCATCATCGGGGGGGATTTACCATTAGGCAATACCAGGCAGCTGCTTAGGGCCCCGAGTTCCTGGGGGCCCCATAAAACTCTGTTTCCATGTATGGTTAATACAACTATTCCTTATTTCTGCACATTATGTTTTTTGCTAAAATGCCATCAGAACGCTGATAATATTAAGTGTGTCTCAGCCCCCCCCCCTTCAGTGTCCACCATATTGGATCAGTCCATTTGCTGCACATGTTCAGAAAGGTCCAAACAGACAGCAGCAAACCATTTGAAAACAAACCATGCAAAGAGCAGTGTTGCCAACTTAGCGCTTTAGTCGCTATATTTAGCCACTTTTCAGACCCCTCTAGCACTTTGATTTCTAAAAAGCTCCTAGCGCCAAATCTAGAGGCTTTTTTCTGCTACTGGAGACTTTGGAGACAACATCTAAAAGCAGCGAACTCTGCTCTCCAGAGCGAGTAGATTGGTAACCCCGCCTCCTGCTCTCCTCTATCTTGTAGGGGTAGAAGAAGAGAGGGACACATCCTAGAACAGATAATGGATGTCTATTCTATTAACATTTCTCTATCTGGAGAATGGGGCTGTTCTATGGCTTTTCTTCTCATTAGCCCGTTTTACATTTCCCGTTTTCAAACCGTGCCGAGATCGGTCCGAGCACGGTAACCGAGATAACTGTTGAGCATAAATGGCACGCACAGCTTAACCGAATCACGCCAGACACAACCGAACCGCGCTAAACTGGTACTAGTTCATCAGTAGGGCTCAGAGCGGTTCAGTTCTCAGATAGAAGAGCAGTTAGCTTCCAGTAGTTAGCCGTGATGCACAACGGCCACAAAACAGAAGAAGAAGAAGAACCGTAAACAACAATCGAAATTTTAACACTGCAGTAGCAGCCATTCAAAATGGCGCTTCCCAGTAAAACTCCCCCCGAATGGCAGCCCACTCCCCTACGACTCCCAGCAAAATCCCCTCCAACTTCCAGCCGCTGGTCATCTCCTGGGCGTGAATTACAGGGTGTGGCCAGGAGATGGAGCTGCTCTTTAGATCCTAATGTCCTAAAATCATGATAGAAAGAACATTTTAATACAAAGATTGATGGGAATGAAGGAATTGTAGGGGACCAGTCAAGGACCCATCAAGGAAAGCGGAGACATTTTTAATAGCTTTTATTGTGCATTTTTAAGAATGGCTTCAAAAGAGCGTGCTGTGACCTGCGATGACACCGAGACCGAGCCTCTTATTGCTATTTGGGTGGAGGATGCTAACCAGGGGCTGCTGGATGGAACAAAACATGATCACAAAGTTTTCCTAGCAGAGAGAAGTAGTACCGCAGATGGTCACTAGGAGGCGAGGAACCATGCTAGCCTGGTGCGTAAATGGCCGTAAGGAGGTCGGTCCGAACTCGGCACGGATCGGTTTTCAGCGGGTAGAGGAAATGGGGTTATAATCTCAGATAGATTTCCTGTTTTTAAGGTTCTGCAGCTTGAATTTCTCACCTGGTTCCACTTTCGTTTTTCTTCAGACGAAAAGGCGGATCTCTGCGGCGAGACCCGAGCAGTTAGGAAGACATTGGATCGGACGGCGCCAGGGAACGTGATTAAAGGTACTGAGGAGAGCTCAGCTGCTCCTCCTTCCTCCTCTATGCAGCTAAATTTGTTTTTGATCATCAGAGCAAACGGAGCATCTGATGGTTCTAGTTCTAACTGCAAATGAAGCGGAAGAGTCAGAATCAACTCTGCAGGTTTTAACTAACGGGTTTTAATCTTCCTGCAGACTCAGAGACACGACTCAGCAGCAGAACCTCACTGGTGACTCTTCACCGCTTCACATGAGAGGAAGATCTCCGCTGGCAGAGAGGAGCTCAGCTGATGACCCTCCAGCTGATCAGGACCGACCCGACGGGTCGATGCGATCCCAGGAAACCATCTGACCAGAACTCTCCCATTAGTTTGATTTCTATGTAGCTATAGGAGGAGCTGAGACTCATCTGCTCTGCATCAAGCCTTCCAGATCGCGGATTTTAAGGGTTCCTCTCTGCGCCGTCGCTTCGGTTCAGATTCCTGGAGGTGAAGCTCAGCTCTGGACTTGGACTAGACCGCTGCATCACCTTCATTCTCCTCCTGTTCATCCATTCTAACCTTTGCTGGTTCCTCTGGCCCAGTGTCTCCTTTGGTCTCAGGGTTCTAATGGCCAACAGGTTCTTCTTTTCAACAAAAAACACAAAGAGGAAAGACATCAGAAAAAAGCCCAGAAGGACAAACGTTTTCCTCCTGCTTTGATCATTTGATCATGAGCTTTGATCTGGTAGCCGAGGCCTGAAAACTGAAGCAAACGGATTCAGAGGAGGATCTGATCTGATCTGATCCAGCTCCATCCCTTCGGTACCGCTGATAAAATGCAGCGGATCAGAGGAACCCGGTTCTGGTCCTTGTTCAGCCCTGGTTGCTGGGATGGCTGAGGAATGACCAGTCCTCAGAGAACCGCCTTCCTCTGGTCTGTCTGAAGGATTGTCGCTACCCGATCCGTCCTGGAAGCACGATCCGTCCTGGAAGCACGATCCGTCCTGGAAGCACGATCCGTCCTGGAAGCCCGATCCGTCCTGGAAGCCCGATCCGTCCTGGAAGCACGATCCGTCCTGGAAGCCCGATCCGTCCTGGAAGCACGATCCGTCCTGGAAGCCCGATCCGTCCTGGAAGCACGATCCGTCCTGGAAGCCTGATCCGTCCTGGAAGCCTGATCCGTCCTGGAAGCCTGATCCGTCCTGGAAGCACGATCCGTCCTGGAAGCTCGATCCGTCCTGGAAGCCTGATCCGTCCTGGAAGCACGATCCGTCCTGGAAGCTCGATCCGTCCTGGAAGCCTGATCCGTCCTGGAAGCACGATCCGTCCTGGAAGCTCGATCCGTCCTGGAAGCCTGATCCGTCCTGGAAGCCTGATCCGTCCTGGAAGCACGATCCGTCCTGGAAGCTCGATCCGTCCTGGAAGCCTGATCCGTCCTGGAAGCTCGATCCGTCCTGGAAGCTCGATCCGTCCTGGAAGCTCGATCCGTCCTGGAAGCTCGATCCGTCCTGGAAGCCTGATCCGTCCTGGAAGCCCGATCCGTCCTGCTCATGCGCCATCAGCTCATTCGCGCATCCAAATATACATCTGGCCCTTGATTTCATTTAGTTTAAAAAAAATAATAAATGTAAATAAAGTTTTTCCCTCCCCAAAAATAGTAAGCGTACTAAACTATAATGTGTTAAAGGTTAATAATGTATTTCCTGGGAAAATAAATGCCTTAAAATCCTGTTTTATCTCTCATCTCTGCCTGATCTGCACAGGAAATGGGATCCTATGCTACTTCCGGAAGCTAACTTTTTCGGCTCTTTTTGAGTTTTATGCCTTTCTTTCAAATTAACATTATGGTATATAGTTCGTAATCTAAAGAAAGAAGCAACTAAAATGCAGATAAACATGGTTTAATCTTATTCTGCCGGACTGCTGTCCCATGATGACGTCAGAGGAGCAGTTTAACGAAGGAAATGTAAAAAGTAGGAATGCACGATATAATCGGCCCCCTATCGGTATCGGCCTTAAAACTGAATATCGGACATCAGCCACCCCACCGATATTTAACCCGATATTTGATCAGCTTCTGAGTTTCTAAAGTCTAAAAAAAAAAATACTACTTCTTCTTCTTCCTCAAAAACTTCTTTTTTACAGACTTAAAAACTTCTAAAGACGAAGGAAAAAATATTGATCCATTAAAATATCCCAATATCTTCATATGCTGATATATTGCCATTTAAAAACACCATATCAATCTCTTTTACTAATGAAATATTGCTATATGTCATCGTTATGCTACGAAATCCCCCGAAAATTCACCAAATGTTGCCATATTTTTATATGTTGATATATTGACGCGGTATCGATCTATTTTACTAACAAAATCTCACAAGAATTTGTAAAATATCACGAGAGTTTGTAACAGAACGATGAAATTTCACGAGATTTTGAAAGTAAAATAGATCCATACCGCGTTTTTAAAAATCAATTTGATATCAGCATATGAAAATATATTTGAGTATATTATTTTTCAAAGTGTCAGAAATGGATAACAAAACTGCTATTTTCAATGACTACTTATTTTTGTCCAGCTTTAACATCGGTATCGATATCGGTTATCGGCTACATGAGTTTTAAAATATCGGCATATCGGATATCGGCCAAAATCCCAATATCGTGCATCCCTAGTAAAAAGCATCAAAATTGTCTCACAAAAGTCATAAAACATTGTTAAAGATGTATATTAGCATTCTTTAGTAAGTTGAGGGTAAATATAAATAATTTTAGAATCATAATTAGATTATTTATAGACACCCGGATGTATATCAGTTCACGCGGGACGGATCAGGGATCATTACAGGCGACCAATTAGGATAATCTGCTGATCCAATTATTTATCCTCAGCATTTAGATCCAAATGTTTCTGAAACTAATATTTTCCATCCAACTGAGGTTTTACCAACATTGATTAGAGGCTAAATGTTTCTGTGTGATCAATAACGTTATAAAGTTATTCCTATACAAAATAAGAAGCTTGACTAACTGATGGGAGTCATATCTCAGCGTAATTAGGAGAGTTTGGCATATGGGAGAATTATCCTGCCATAATGCCAGAGCACATCATTTCAACTTGAGAAAAGAATTTCATCTTCTTGCACTCAAAACTTCTAATGCTCACACTCAAAACATGCGCTCTCTCTCAAATCTTTGTTTCTTCTCTCAGATTTAATGCTTCTTGCACAGATATTTTCTGCTCTCGCTTGCCTCCTTCTCTTCGCGCACAAACCGCACTCTGCTCGAGTCTCAGATACGCTCACAAACCCGTAGGCTCTGCTTGCGGATTTTTTTTTTGCTCTATCTCGGATTGCAGTTGGATCGGATCGTCGCCTAGCAACCTTTCCAGCCAATAGAACGACAGCCTCGGAAAGGGTGCGCTTGTTTAACCCTACTGAGTGTGGCTGTGATAAACCTTACCAACAATAAAATGGCTTTTTAATTTAAAAGCTATTATAATAAGAAGCTGAAAAACAACAATCAGGAAAATAAAAAAAGGAAGGATTCAAGAATCACCAATAAAAAGTCACTTAATTTCTGCTGGAGGCAGAATTAGCATCTGCCCTGACTAGCAAACTTTTTTTTTTTTTTTCCTGACGAGCAACTTTGAGGCGGGAGTTTTCTGTTCACATCACGTCACGTCTGAAAATTGATTGACTGCAAGACTTTTAAGTAAGTAGCCTACTTTACCCAAGACTAAAATGGTTCATAAATCAATTTTGCCTATAAATGAGCCACAAAACTACTGTAAATAGCAGTTTCAGCTGACGCATAGTAGCACAGGCACACTCAGTAGAGTTAAACAAGCGCACCCTTTCCGAAGCTGTCATTCTATTGACTGGAAAGGTTGCTAGGCAACGATCCGACTGCAATCCGAGAGAGAGCAAAAAAAAAATACGCAAGCAGAGCCTACAGGTTTGCGAGCGTATCTGAGACTCGAGCAGAGAAGAGAAGGAGGCAAGCGACAGAGATGGGAAGTAACGAAGTACAAATACTTTGTTACTGTACTCAAGTAGAATTTTTCTGATATTTTTACTTTACTACTTATTTTTATGGCGACTTTTTACTTCTACTCCTTACATTTTTACACAAATATCTGTACTTTCTACTCCTTACATTTTAAAAAATTGGCTTGTTACTTTAGTTTTGAATCATTTCAATGGAGTTACCGTTATTATTTTTCACGTCATCAATACCAAATTCAATCTAATTGGATGGGACTCTACGTTGCATTTGACGCACCACTACAAGATGAATCGACAGATTCGGCGGTATTCATTGGCGGCAAATCATTGCAGCTTGGTGGCGGTGGCGTTAGCATAGTAGCATGGACGACGAGATGATTGAAAATGAACACAACGGAGATCTAGTCCTATTGGCAGACATCCATTTAAAATGTAGGCAACGGCATGAAAAAAGTGGTTTCTACTTTTACTTTTATACTTTAAGTAAATTTACAAGCCTGTACTTTGTTACTTTTACTTGAGTAAAGAAGTTTAATCAGTACTTCCACTTTTACCAGAGTATTTTTTAACACAAGTATCTGTACTTTTACTCAAGTACGGAAAGTGAGTACTTTTGCCATCTCTGGCAAGCGAGAGGAGAAAATATCTGTGCAAGAAGCATTAAATCTGAGAGAAGAAACAAAGATTTGAGAGAGAAGAGAAAATATTTGAGAGAGAGCGCATGTTTCGACTGTGAGCATTAGAAGTTTTGAGTGCAAGAAGATGAAATTCTTTTCTCAAATTGAAATTATGTGCTCTTGCATTATGGCAGGATAATTCTCCCATATTGGCAGCTTTATAGTTTTTATTTTCTGATCAAATTAACAGCACGCTTTAAACTAACCTTTATTTTTCAAATATTGAGCTGCAGGTTTTTGCAGAAAAAAAAAACGCCTCGTAACCAGAAACCTATAAATGTCGCTTTCAGGCCTCCTGCTGTTAGTTACACAGCAGGGATGATGTCACTGTGTGACCTCCAGGGCCAGCCAAGCATCCATGGGGCCCTCGTTTGATTTTGGGGGCCCTCTATTTCTGCCAATCATGTGAATGCTGCAACTAACAGATTAGCAGAACATTATGGCTCTCATAGGTCTGATTACAGGTAGGTAATCAGACTGGTGGAAAAAAATTATCAATCTTTAGTTTAACAATTGTTTATTATAATGTTAAAAATAAAGTTATAATTGTTTAAAAACAACATTGGTTTCATTTCAACCGGCCAAATATCGGCATTACCCCCCCCACCCAGGCTGATGTCTTTCCTTCTTGTCGATGCGCTAACGGCCATCTGCTAACAGGTTCCCCCTGATGCAGCGTGTTTAGACTAAGCTCAGCTGAAGACCTGATGGAGACCAGATCATGTTCAACGTGTAAAACCTTAGTTTAAGAAGAGCTCACTTCTCCATGTGAATCTGGAGCATCCTGGATATTTCAACATGTTTTCTACAGAACTTTGAGTCCCAACCAGGGCGGGAACCAACAACCTCAAGGAACTCCCAGCTTTTCAAAATAAAAGCCATTCAGTTGGTCTCTGATGAAACAGAAATGGAGTTCAGAGTTCAGCCTGACGTTCCATCCCACCGGACCGACCTGTTCTTAGTGACATCATCAGGTGACCGTAGAGGAAGGCCGACGGTTCCATGACTGGAAGTCTTTAGTTTGATCCGAGATATAAAGCTGAAATCTGGATGTTCCAACATTCGTGTTCTACAATGACACTTTGACCCGATGATGGCGCCGGAGCGTCTGGACAGCCAACTGGACCAAATGATAAAGTTCCTGATGTATTTAAATTATGGATATGAATAAAAATCATAACACGTCTGGTTGATTTCATCGTTTGTTTCTTTAAAGGTTTTGGTTAGAACCAGTGGCGGCTGGCCAATAGAGGGCGCTGCCCCACCCACCTAATGACAATTTCAAATATTTTGAAATATATTAATATGTATTTTTTAGATTTGCAGGATACATATTTAATCTTTAATGAAGAGTAAAGCGTCATTCCATTTTTCGTCAGATTGGTGACATATTTCTAGCCTCGTGAGACCATCCTGATCTCGTGAGTTTTCAAGTTTTCACTCGCTAATCAGTCTGGAGACTCTCCGTTGAAGACAATTCGGAGCTGTTCACCAAACGAACGTCCAATCAGCGTTGGCTTTGAGGCGGGTTGAGGTGTGACGCAACGAGAAGCGCGACAGTTCAGTCTAAAGAACATGGCGGCTTCAGCCGATGAAACTAGCGTTAGCGTGGCTATCGAGCAAGTTTTATGGGAATTACAGAGTATTTCTTCACTGAAAGAAGAGCAAAACACTGCTCTGGAGGCTTTTCTCAGAGGAAAAGATGTTTTTGCTCTTCTCCCGACTGGTTTCGGCAAGAGTTTGATCCATCAATTGGCTCCTCTTCGTCGTCGCTCTGTTAGTACGTCATATGTTTCGTTGATCTGATTGGTTTATTTGGCCCGTCTATCACCAACATAGGCCAATCAGCTAACCAGTATTTTCGCCCCTTCCCAAAATTACTTCTACGGAAGGTTTCCAGATGGATATGCGGAGCAAATCCATCTGGCAGAGTCAGGTTAACATATTTCCACCCTAGGGAACAAAAATCTTTGCCCATTAAAAGTTAAAAGCTCGTTAAAAGTTGAACATGCGCAGCAGCATGTCTGCAACACAGAAGTATAGCAGAGCTCTGGGCGCAGCGCTGGTGCGACCTGAGGTGACAGGAAGTGAATTTTCTCCCGCCTCCCGCCACAACGCAGACGTTTTGTGAGTGATTGACAGGTCGAGTCGCAGGAGTAAGAGGTGCCAGTGAGAGAAATGGCCAAGAAACGTCTACTTTTTTTAGATGTTTGTTAATTTGTATAGTGTTATTTTGTTTTGTTGTTATTTTGTTTTTGTCTGCACCAACAACATCAAGTCAAATTCCTTGTAAGTGCAAACCTACTTGGCAATAAACTTGATTCTGAAACACATTCTCAGAAAATAGTTTTTCTATATTAAAAAACCTAAAGCCGGCTAACAGCTTCTCCATTACTGAACTGCTACATTATTTTTTTTAGGTTTGTGACATAATATTGGACCATTTACCTTTACAAAGCCTCAAAAAGGCAAGATTTATGTGCAAAAAGTAAACCTGTAGATGAAGTTATGTTTTGTTTTTATAATGTTTTTTGTTTGATTGGAGTCTATTTTGTGTTCAAAGCCCTACCTGGAGAAAACTCCACCAGCCGCCGCTGGTCAGAACAATATTATAAAATATCCAGGTAGACGGGTTCTGTTCAACATCCAATCAGGACCACATCTGAACCTCTGCAGGTCTGCAGAGGTTCAATGGAAGCACCAGTTCCTTTAGCTCATCTGCTGCATCGGTTAAAAAAAAACAATCCACTGGATTTTGCGTTGAGTTCGAGGTTTTTTTTAGAATTTCAAAGTAAACGCCATTTCTGACATTTTGAATTGAAAAAGCTTTCTGGATGAGAAGAGAAACGTCTTCAAACTTGGAAACAAAGTCCAGTGGATTGATTTTTTTTTTTTAGGTTTTTGGGAATGACTCGGACCTGGATGACTGAGAATCTTCACGGGCATCGTTGGTTCTGGTTTTTCATCTTCTGCCTGACAATAGCGCAGTTTGCAGGGTTTGGGTCTGTCTGCCTTCTGGTGTTACCATGGTGACTACAGCAGGTACTGGTACCTTTAATGGGGATCTGCTGCAAAAAAAATGACTTTTTTCTTTGTTGACTTAACTTTCAAAGACATCAGAACATGTAGTAAACTATTATTCTGTGGAAAAATATGAAATTATGGTCAGAAGTAGAAAATAAATGAAAATCAAATGTTCTTATTCACCGAGATGCCAATGATCAGGGCCCTTTTTCTCAAAGAATCATCAGATTCTCAGTAGATGAAAGTTATTCTTAAAGCTCCTCAGAGCTGCTAAAGGGAGCAATTGTTTGGAGGAATAAGGAGGATTTTAAATGAATGAAGTGGAAACTGAATGCTGATTGGTTGATTCAGCCTTTAGACAGGGGAGGGAATCGGCTCATAAATTTCTGATACTGAACCAGTTCACCTGCAGCTCCTCTACACTCCATCAGCTTCTCCTCGGTGTAGGTCGGTTTCTCCACCTTTGTCTCAGTTTTTTTGGTCGTTTCTCCAAATCTTACCTCGTTGGTCAGGCAGTCAGTCAGAGTACACTTCCTTTCCAAATCAGGGAAAGTCCAAACAGCTTTACATCTCATTCCGTCCAGGGTGCCCACTAGCCTAGACTAGTGGCTAGTCCTAGGCTAGACCACTAGCCTAGGACTAGAAAGTCCAGACTTTCCTGTGTTCTTCTCAAGAACGTACTTGGCGAGGACACGAGTCCGTACTGAGAAACGGACATTGTTTTACTAAAAAAGCACTTGGGGAGCAGAGCTTCATCACGCAGTACATTTTGATCAATACTGCGACTAAAGCTAAAACTCTCACATTACTTGAATTGTTAAGTTTCATTAAAATCTGTTCATAACTCAAAAGTAAATATTAAAGCCTAATATAAAAGCTTGATATTGACCAATAAAATGTTGCTGACATCCAGCAGACCAATAGAAACGGTTCTTCAGTCCCGACGACCCCAGAAGGGAAAAGAATGCGGCCTGGAAAACCGAATTTTAAATAATTTGTATAACTCAATCTGCAAAACGTTAATCTGAAAATGTAGTCCCTAAAATTAATTATATATAATATGAAGTAAGAAATGACAGTATTTCAAAAATGTAAAATCTGAGAAACATCAAATTTACTCTGAAAACATTTGATCAAAAAGTTTTTCAAAATTTAATTGGTGTTTTTTTTTTTATTTCTATTCACAAACATTCGTTCTCTGCTTGGAACAATATTAGAACAGTTTTGTTAAAGTTTAGCAGCTGGAAGTGATGAATGATGGTTACTGGAGGAAAGGAAGCAGGAAACAGGAAGTGAAACAGGAAACGCTTTTATTGTTCTGTTAGAGATCAGTTAGAAACGGGACAGAAGCAGATCTTCAGGTCAGAGGAGACAAAAACTTTTCACATAAACAAACAGAGCAGAGGTTCTGCTACAGAACCGACGGAGCGTCTGGGTTCTGGTCCCATTCGGTCTCCAGTCTGATGTTCTACAGCCCAGGAAGGAACCCAGGAGGAAGTTAAGACCCAGAGCGGTCCCGTTGGCGTGCTTCTGGCTGTGGAATCAAGGTCCAGTAAAGGTTGGTCCCGTCATGCGTGAAGTTCTACTGGGAAACCGGACCTGAAGCTGGTGGACAAGCAGCTGAGAGGACTTTACCTGAGCAGGTAGCGAAGGCGGGTCGGTCCGAGGAGGTTCTCCAGAATTAGGAGGTTCTGCAGCTAAAGCAACAAGCAGTAGATTCGACTTAAACTAAAGCTTTATGGATCCGACAGAACCCTGAAACCAGAACCCTGAAACAGGAACGATACCGGAGCTCCAGACTGGACCCGCCAACTGAGCGGTCAGATAAACTGAGAGGGACATGGTTCTGGTTCTGTTTGGGAGGAGGCGGTACCATGAGTGAAGGTCCGCAGTAGGACGGGTCTGGGTCATCATGATAGGTTTGAAGTTCTGGACCCGGTGGACCTACATCAGAACTCCAAAGAAGTTCTGGAGTGAAGGGGGACAGGATGAAGATCTGGACCGAGTCTGAACTTCAGCGGAACCATCTGCTCCGTTTCATTCCCGGTTCTGGTTCCTGGGTTTTAGTTTTATTGCTTCTCATCTGGATCCAGAGCAGAACCGGTCCTCCCAGAAACGAACCAGCAAAAAACTGCAGAATTAATTAGAAAGGAAAGACGGAACCGGTCCAGTTCCAGGAAAACCAGGATTTAAATCAAACTGGGATTCAATCAACAAATCAAATCACATCTGGAGTTACATTCCACCATCGGAACCAATCAGGATCCCAATAAGGAGCCACTGGTACCGCTCCGCCTCACCTTTCCTACCCGGGAGTCGGAGCGGGATCATCAGCGGGCCGGAATGACGTCATTGGAAAAAAATCAGGAATGTTTGATTAAAGGAATGAGATGATTTCAGGTGTGGAGGGGGGTTCTGAGTCCGTTTCTACGGCGATTAAACTCTGTTAGCGGAGATTTAAGGCCTCAGACTCAAACAACCGCAGTGATTAAACCCCCAAAACGAAAACCGAACAAAAAGAGAAGAACCGCCGACAGGCCGGGCGGCCCGGGGCGCCCGACACCATCCGTGTTTGGCCCCTAGTGCGTTTGTCCCTTTGTCCCGGGCCCCGTCACTTCAACATGCTCTGCAGCATGGCGGTGGCGTAGGTGGGCCGCGCCTGCCGGCTCTCGATGGCGCTCCGGAGGTACTGGATGCCGCCGCAGCGCTCCCAGATCTCCTCAAACTGCCGAGGAAGGATCTCCGCGCCCCTCTTCCTTGACAGACCCGTCTCCTCCAGGCTCAGCTCGCACATCTCCATGTCGTCCTTCCCTGCAGAGGAAACGGCCACGTTAACAACCGCTGGTCCTGCAGACGCCCCGGAGCGTAACCGGGACGGTTCCACACACGACCTACGGGGGCGCTAACGTTCAAACCCGTCTGGAACAGTTTACTCCTCTGGACTCAAAACATGATCTCAGTTCCCAGGTGTTAAACATCAGCAAAACAGTTGAAAACTTTTTTAAATTGAGTGAATTTTGACAATTTTAGCAAATATTTCAGTTTAACAGAGCTGCATTACTGCTTTAAAACATCTTTAAGGTTTTATTCTCTGAATTGTACGACTTTATTCTCTGAAGAGAAGAAAAAAAGTCTCTTGACTGGCCCTAATACTCCGTCATAATTTTCCTTATTTTATCCTTTTATATTCACTGCTTTTAAAAGAGAAATAGCAGAGCAGCCAGTGATAAAAGAAAGGTTTACTGGGAGTTTTTTAATCATCAACTTTCAAATTTCATCTATAAGTAAAAGATTAAAATTGGAAGAAACTAGCCAATGTTTGAGCTGCTGAAGAGCAGTTGATACCAGAGGAGTGGCCGAGCTAAAAAAACGGAAATAAAAAAAAATAAAAAAAAAACTCTGGGGGGCTTTTATTTCCAGCGAGTTTAAACACAGACACATTTAAAATAACAGAAATAACCCCAGAAGTTGGATTTCGATCACAGATGTTTCTCCTCCAGATGTTCTACTGACCTGCCACCAGCAGGATGGGTTGTTTCTCCGGATGCAGCTCCATCTGCCTGGCGATCCACGGCCCATCGAAGTGTGCGTACCACCACCCTTTCTTCTGGGGCTTCTGCGGGTCTTTGTATTGGTCTCCGGGTCGGATGAACGGGATGCGGAAGTAGCGCTGCTGCCGGTTCATCGCCACGTCATGCTGCCGGGCTGGGATGGGCGGGGCCAGGTTGTGCTGGGCTGCTGACCGGAAGGATGAGATGTTAGACACAGGTCTGACACGGAGCTGATGGGAAAGTGACACGTGTCCCCTCCAAAGAGGATACGTGTCTTCAGAACACATGGCTCCAACTAGGCTGATGCCGTTTGTGGGTCACTAACCTGAACTGGTTCTGCAGGAGTTTAAATCTGGAGGAAAATACAACCTTCATACCTAAACCATTACATAGTTAGGTGTATAATTCAACTTTATTAATCTCACATTGGAGCAATTTACCTCTGCATTTAAACCATCCAGGTTGGGGTGCGCCCTAGCGCGACGCGCATGGTTGGGGTGCGCCCTAGCGCGACGCGCATGGTTGGGGTGCGCCCTAGCGCGACGCGCATGGTCGGGGTGCGCCCTAGCGCGACGCGCATGGTCGGGGTGCGCGCGTTTGCGCGACGCGCATGGCTGGGGTGCGCGCGTTTGCGCGACGCGCATGGCTGGGGTGCGCGCGTTTGCGCGACGCGCATGGTCGGGGTGCGCGTTTGCGCGACGCAGATGGTCAGGGTGCGCGTTTGCGCGACGCACATGGTCGGGGTGCGCGCGTTTGCGCAAAGCACATGGTCGGGGTGCGCGTTTGCGCGACGCACATGGTCGGGGTGCGCGTTTGCGCGACGCACATGGTCGGGGTGAGCGCTTGCGCGGGGCACACGGTCGGGGTGCGCGCTAGCGCGAGGCACACGGTCGGGGTGCGCGTTTACGCGAGGCACATGTTGGGGTGCGCGTTTACGCGAGGCACATGTTGGGGTGCGCGTTTATGCTAGGCACATGTGTTTAGATGACAGTGAAGATACAGGTTTAGTCTAATATATTTATATAATCTATCCTGGAAGCATTTTGAAGGAGATTTAAAGGACAGGGGAAGGTTACGTTTGTAAGCGCTACAGTAAAGGGAAGGGATATGATGATTTACGTTTTGCTTGTTCAAACCTCTTTTCAGACATAATGACTAATAAAAGGTGCATTTGTGTTTTAGAGGGACCAAACATCAGGATTTGCATTTCTGTCACATTATTCCAGCTAAATATAATGTCTGCATTACACTGAGGAATATGTAATAAATTTGCTTTGGTTGGCTGTCTTAAATAAATAAATAATTATTAAAACTGGACAGAACAACCCAAACTGGGTCCTTTTTAAACGAAGCTCTTATGACTGGAGATCCTCCACTTCCTGTGCATGATCGAACTTAACAGCAGATGTTTAGGCCACAATCAGTCTGAAACCATAAATTGATTATTTAAAAAATTGGCAACTAATTTGGTAACAATCTTACTGCTACAGACCCTAAGATGCCCTTTGCTGAATGAATAACCTACTTAACACTATTCTCTATGGAGGGTGAGGAGTGCCACAAGTTAATTCAGTAAAACTGGAAATTAATACAGAAAATATATGAGAACTATTTAATTATAGGGGCTTCAATTAAATATTTTTATTTCATTTTTACAAAATAATTATTTTAGGAATTATTTCACATTCCTGCGATGAAGGACGCCATAAATTAATTTAAACTGTCAGGAACCCTAAACCCTCATCCTAACCTTAGAGACGAGTTAAATAAAGAAATATATATGTAAATGGATGAAATAGAACTTATTTAGTAGAACATTTATTCAGTAGAAATCAACACCTATTTATTTAATTCAATATTTAACTGCGTCCCCCTTAATCCTAGATATTTTTTTTAAATATTTGAACTAGGGGGCTGATGTCACCATCTCTTTAATTTAAAGGAGAAATGCTGATGAATTGATAAATATTATAGATACTTTGATTTTTATTAAATTAACTAAAATAATGATTTAGAAACTAATTTTGCTTCAAAAGGAGAAATAAAACTGTTGCTTTCGGATTAATTAAGATTATTTCTTTGTTAAAGTCTCATTAGAAGCTTCTGTTAGATAATCAGAAACAATAAATACGGGTCAGAACCTGAAGGTGTGACCCACGCACAGGCGGTTCTGTTCAGGGTGGAAATGAGTGGCTGGTTTCCCATCGCTGCCTGGAAATATGAGGTTAGAGCTGAAGCGGGTCAGAGCGGTTCTGAAGAACCAGGAAGGAACCAGAGAGCCGTAAGGCGACACCAAGATACTACTGATCCAAACCAGGATCTCTAAAAGAAACCAGGAAACGTCAGAAAGCTCCTCCATCACCCAAACACCTCCAGAAGCCCGGCCCACAGAGCCTGAAGCTACAGAACCCGGCCAGAACCATCAGAACCTCCTAAATGAAACTAAAAGATTGGCTCCTTGTGTTGAGGAGCAGAAACTGAGACTGTTCAGAGAAAGGAGGGAGAACTTCAGAACCAAAGAGGATCCACTCAGGTTCTGGTTGGATGTTCTGCTTCCCAGGTTCGGTCCAATAGAAGAGCCTCGGGTCGCCGAGGGAAAGGTTCTATTAAATCTGGACGGTGACGGTTCTGTTCCACATGGAGGTGTCGTCAGCAGGTCCGCTTTCTGAACCTGGACTCATCTGAAGAAGAGTCCTGATCCAGTTTCCCTGATGTTCCTAGAATACTACCTGGATTTCCCCGTCTGGTTCTGCTCATCTCTGATCCAGTTTGGTCGGATTCGTGGACCCGGTTCTGGGGTTACGAGTCCGCTTCCCGACCGGTTCCTGATGGTTTGGGTGGTATCGGATGGATGCTTGGTACCAGCCGAGTACTGAGCAGGTCCATCCCTGATGTTCTGATGGACCGTGGCAGTACCTCTGAGGTCCAGTCAGGTTCTGGTTGGTGTGATTGGATCAGGCGGACTCACCGGGACACAAAGTCCTTTGATTTTCCTCCATGTTGGACCAGCAGCTTCTGTCGTCATGGAGACCAGACATACAGCTCAGAAGCCTTAACCCCGCCCCCCTACCGCCCCATCAACCAGAACCACTAGCAGCACCGACCCAAACCATCAGCAGCAGCAGCAGTGAGCCCGGTTAGAGCTGCAGGTTAGTGACGTTAGCTGGTTCTTTACTTACTTGCTTTCTTCTCTGGAGATGAAAGATCTGAAACATGTCAGAAAGTTCCGGCAGAACATGAGAAACAAACAGGAAGTAAACGGACCGGACCCAAACAGAGTCCTGGTTCTGATGGTAGTGATGCAATTAGAGTTCTGATTCTGCATCAGAACCAGGAGCAAACTGCTTGGCTTATTTCAGAACGGAACCAGAACTTTGAAAACAGAGACGTTTCCGTCTCCTTTCTTCCACCCAGAACCAGAATGAAATCTGTTTAAAACGGGACTGGACCGGGTCTAGAACTTCAGAACCACACAGGAAGCTGAGCCTGAATAAAACCTCATCAGAACCAGCTGGTTTCTGGAGATGATCTGGTAGGCTCATCGGAACCAGCGGGTCCAGTTTTTCCAGAACCAGAGTCTCTATTCCGCCTGATTGGACAATAAACCGGTTCATCTAACAGAACCTGGCTGTGATCTAGAACCCGGACCTCCTGAGACAGGACTTCATTACATTCTGGGACTCAGAACCGCATGTTGGTTCTGCAGCTGAATATTAAAGTACAGCTGATTATCATTTCTACAGTTTCCTTTAGAACCAGAACTTTGGCCGGACTGGAACTCCGATCAGAACTGGTCTGAAGGGCCATAACCTGACTCAGGTCGTTACCATGGCAACAGACCATAAAGATTAGTCCTCAAACCGCCTGACGGAACCTCAGACTGTAGCAGAACCAGTGGAGGACAGCCGTACCGTAGTCCGTGACGGATTTCGGCGCCCGCTGCTCCGTCTCCGTGTTCCTCTTCTTGTTCTTGGACTTCCAGGCGTGGTAGACCTTGAGGCGGCGGTGGAACTCCTCCCTGCAGGCAGCCAGCAGCTCGATGTCTGCAGGACAGAGAAAAAAAAACGTCAGACAAAGCAAAGAAACCCGACTTATTCGTGTTCTCCCTGGAACCTCCTCTGAACAAAGTACTCTACGCTTCTACCTGTGGTTCTGAAATCATTCATGGTTCGATGGAATCATCAAAAGGCTCAAAGAACCATTTAATAACAGCAGAAAACTACAACCAAGGTTGGAAGAACATGGATCTGATCCATAAGGTTCTGGTATCTACCATCTCTGGTGAGAACAGGTCCAATGAAGATCCAGGAATGAATTCCAGCACCTCATGGTGATTCCAAGCTAGACCAGAGATCTGGACCAGAACCAGATTCCTGCCAAGGTTAAGATCAAAAGGAGGCAAGGAAGCTGGAAGAGAATCTA
The DNA here is from genome assembly GCF_016077235.1 of Cyprinodon tularosa. Classification (NCBI taxonomy): domain Eukaryota; kingdom Metazoa; phylum Chordata; class Actinopteri; order Cyprinodontiformes; family Cyprinodontidae; genus Cyprinodon; species Cyprinodon tularosa. The sequence continues at coordinate 407,123 of NW_024039283.1, read as the reverse complement.
CAACTTCCAAAAATGTTGCAGTGAAGGAGAAGTTTGGTCCATCACTGAGCTGATGTTGGTTCTGAATGATGAGAGGTCCGTAAAGGTTCAGTTTAGCTAATACCATGACCTATAGGGAGCGGTACCACCATCAAAAGGACGTCACCGTGACCCAATAGTAGCAAGGCCTCAGAGCACTTGATGCTACCACACAAATGTACGTCCTGCCATCGCGATCGAGATCGTCCTGCCATCGCGATCGAGATCAATGTTAGGCCCCAAGACCCAAACAACGTCAAAGCACGACCCCAAGGCTGCCTAGCCTCGTGAGACCATCCTGATCTTGCGAGCTTTCAAGGTTTCACTCGCAGATCAGTCTGGAGACTCTCTGTTAAAGAAAATTTGGAGCCGTTCACCAAACAAACGTCCAATCAGCGTTGGCTTTGAGGCGGGTTGAGGTGTGACGCAACGAGAAGCGCGACAGTTCAGTCTAAAGAACATGGCGGCTTCAGCCGATGAAACTAGCGTTAGCGTGGCTATCGAGCATATTTCTTCACTGAAAGAAGAGCAAAACACTGCTCTGGAGGCTTTTCTCAGAGGAAAAGATGTTTTTGCTCTTCTCCCGGCTGCTTTCGGCAAGAGTTTGATCTATCAATTGGCTCCTCTTCGTCGTCGCTCTGTTAGTACGTCATATGCTTCGTTGATCTGATTGGTTTATTTGGCCCGTCTATCACCAACATAGGCCAATCAGCTAACCGGTATTTTCGCCCCTTCCCAAAATTACTTCAACGGAAGGTTTCCAGATGGATATGCGGAGTCAGGTTAAAGGCTGCCACCCGATACCAACTGTTAGCCACGGTGGAGGAGGTATGATGATTTGGACCCGAGATCTGCAGGAACTCACCACAGGATGTGTTGATGGCGTCCCGCAGCTCGGCGTACTTCCATTTGCTCAGCTCGAACTTCTTGGCATTGGCAGCAGCTTTGGAGGCCTGAACCTGTGGACCTCTGGACAGCAAACAGGAAGTGGAGACAGGAAGTCAGCGATAGCTGAGGGACACCAGAACCTCTGGGAGATAAAGGTCCACCTCAGGAGTGGAGTTCACACAGGGAGTCAGGAATGTAAATGTTTTCAGCTGAACCAGTTCTGACTAAAAGCTGAGACCAGCCTTGATTTGGGTAAAGTTCTGAACAGGTATCGGTTGATACCTGGTTCTGTTTCAAATCATAGTCCGATTCCTTCTCCTGCTAATCAGACCTTCAGGTTTTATCTAGACTCCCATCACCAGGAGGTTCATCAGAACGTCCTCTGTGGACTCCACTCCATCAGGAGCTGCTTAAAGGGGAAACCAGAGCCCGGTTCTACAAACTGGACATAGTTATGGGTCGGTAACAAACACCAGGTGGAGGTGAGGAGGAAGCCTGTAAGGAGGAAAAAGGAAGGAATAAAATAGGAGGGCATGCTGCAGATACCAGGAAGTCTAGAAGAACCTGAAGGTCCAGTGGACAGAGAGTGAAAAGAGCAGAACCCCTCTCCATCAACACCGTACTTTTCATGTTGGAAATTAATAGAAAATTATTTTTACCGATTTAGAAATTTTTTTTTTTATTTGTATTCATTTATTTTCTGATGAACAGAAGAAACCAGAAGATCAGAAAGATCTAGATCATCCCAAAGATCCATCTGAACCACAAGCTTCTGATGAATATCTGACCGGACCTCAGCCGGTGCTGAAACCTGGAATCATTCCCTAGTTTGGAGTACGACACAGTTGCCTGTTGGTGGCGCTGTTCTTGCAGCATCTTGTGAACGAGTCAGTTCTTTGCAGGTTCTGTATGACTTCCAAAAACTTCTAGAAGGACCAAAAAGTGAACCAAACATCGGATGAAGGTTCTGAGAGAACATCTGATCTTCTGCTTTAATCTCAGAGATTCCAGAACCAACCGGATCCATCTACCTAAACCTGAAATGTTCCGTTTCAGGTGAAGGAACATGTAACCAGCAGGAGGTCCACCTGAAAGGTCAGAAGAACTGGAATCTTTCTCTCTGAGGGAATCAACCCTGCAGGTAAACACTGATCCGTTTAAATCAATCACAATCATCTGGTTTTCATCGACGATTTGATCCAAATCAGGAGAAATCAAAGTGACTGATCGACCGTTTTTTTTTACCCACCGAGCGAGAAGTTCAGACATCTCCTTCGCCATTTCCTCCCTGAAAAGCATGATGGTCCCAGTTTAGCAGTCAGAAAAAGGGATGTGGGCGGAGCTTATCAGATACACAACATTTCAACTCCAGGAGAAGAAGAACTTGAGCTGTTTCTACACACCACAGGTGCCCCGGGTCAGAAGGATGACCCAACCCCCCCCACCAGCACTACATCCCACTAAATTAACCCAAGTCATTCAGAACAATCACCATGGAAACAACAGATCCTTAAGCACTTTAAGCATCAGCTACATCTGAACATCTAAGGAAACAAACATCTGTAGTTTTGATTCAACTGAAAATAATCATCTATAGCCTTCATTTGGTTGAACATGAGTTTTTAGAACCAATGCAGGAGGAAATATCAGGTTCTACTAAACCAGTTCCAGTCTTCTGATCCAAAGTTATTTTAAATTATCTGTGTCGCAAAAAGAGGCAGTTTTACACCTAAAAGCTTCTGTATGTAAAGAAATCATTAAAAATTGTTTCCTTTCTTTCATATTTCATTTAGCTTATTTTACTATTTTATAAGTTAGCTAAAATGTAGAAATAAACTGATAACAAGAGTCTGTTTTAGGTTAACATCTTCCATTCATACTATAAAATGGTTCCCAGCTCTCAGATGTGTGACCCCACTTTCCATCACTAGGGGGCAGCATCACATTTTTGTTCTCATACGCGTCGCTATATAGAAGAGCTATATATATATAAAAACTGTAACTGGAGCGTGTAACAAAAGTAATTCCCCTCTGGGATTATTAAAGTATTTTTGATTTTGATTCTGATAGACCCCGCATTGTGAGGTGAGAGGTATGCGGACAGAGCGGCCATCTTGGGTCAGACCAAGCTGCGGTCAGAGACTATACACGTCCATAGGGGCTAACCCTACTTTATAACCTCAGATGCTCTGAATCTGGGGAACTCTAATGCTACGTTTAGCCCGAACGCAGCGGAAGGAGCAAAAACTTGGTGCTGATTCATTTTTGATGCTTGGGTTAGGGTTAGCCGCTACGGTTGAAAAGTGGGTCTGATGTGCGTTGGGCGGAGCTACCCTATCCTTTCTTTGCTTGTAAAAATGGCAGCTATATTTGCTGTGATCAGTGGGTAAAAAGTAGTTTTAATATGTTTTTAAGTGAGAAAGTCCACCTGAAACCTTCATTTGTGTAGTCAGTTCATCCAGATTACGATCATAGTTTGAAATATTGTTTGTCGGAGCCACTCAGACCCCCGTACGCCAGTGGAGCGCTGTCGCTGGGAACCCAGTTCAACAGCAGCCTCTGGCCTGGACGCCTCTTCGCGGTTTGCCGCGGCGGCTGGAAGGTGCTTTTTTTACGTTCCTAATCCAAACTACAGGCACCAGAATAATTAAATCTAACATTTTATCGGCAGGTACTTTAATAAACGTTAAAGGCTAGGCGTTGACTCCTCTGTTTCAGAGGAATGATCATAGCGCTCTGCATCAGCAGTGCTGTGTCCATCTCCCTGCCTGATCAGCTTATCCGATCGGTTGATGCGGCGCGTCGAGCTACATCTGGCTACGCTGCTTCGCTTCATCTTCTTCTTGTTTACTACTGGTGGTTGGCTTTGATCGCAGTAGCGCCACCTTCTGCTCTGGAGTGTAAACGCTTCGCCTATGAGAAAAAGGAGCAGCGCATGAACCGAACGCAACACACGCGAACCGAACTGAGACAGTCGAACCCAACGGTTCGGACAGTTTTCATAAATCGTCCCACCCATAAAAGAGTCTGAAATTTATTTTACTACTTGTTGTTTTACTACTTTCTATTATTGTAAGTAAGGAGGAACACACTCTGCCCAGACAGAACAGGGCTGATTACCAGGCAGTAAGGGCCGACTGAGTGAAATCCATTGATCTTCATTTATTTAACCGGAGTGAATAATTGAATACTTTTTCCCCCCACTACTGTAACTATATATAGTAGTGGGGGGGGGAAAGTAGTAAAAAGTAGAAATATTAGTTATTAAAGTCCTTGAAATGCTGAGTCTTTTTATCTTCAGAGGGTTTTTTAAGCGCATGGCTGTAACAAAATCTCCCTGAGGAGTGTTAAAGTCTGTCTGGGCTGACTGCAGCGTTGCCATGGTGATTTGGACACACAGTGGGAGCTTTTTGGGTATTTATACTGGTTTGCATATGTTTTTAGAAGCGTAGGGATGTAGGAATTTTACCTTTTATTGTGCACTTCAAACCTTCAGCAGAAAAAGCGGAACATTCGTTCCTACAGGAGAAACTTCCTCAGCTTTTCTGTCTTTAAAAGGTTAAACGTTCTGAAGAACTGATGCTGTTTCTGATTGGGCGGCGGTCCATTTGGGCGTAATAATATCGATTGGATCAGAAGACGGCTCAACGGTTTAGTTTTTAATCAGAACTTCACATCTTCTGAGCTAATCTGGTAAAACTCTGTGGAGGATCTCAGGAAGACGCAGACTGTTGGTTCTGTTCTAAGCTGAACCGCCCTAAGCTAAGCTAAGCTAACCCTTTGATCAGATCAGAACAGGTTCCTGCAGGTGTGGAGAGTGTGAGAAGAAACCTACATGGTGTAGCTCTTCAGCTTTGTGTTGGACCCAACGCTGTGGAGAGAGTTAGAGGACGGTCAGAGTCAGAACAGCACAACCGGATCAGGGAGAGGAACCATTTTCCTCCCTCCTCATCAGACCACCCATGATCTCCAATCAGAGGAGATCAGCTGCTCTCTGTTGATCACATGATCCCGTCTATTATGGAACCAGGTCATAAAGGAGGAACTATTTACTGGTTCCTGGTTTCCACCAAACTGAACCCAGTAGCACCAGAGCTGTCTCACTGGGACTGGTTCCTTCTACGCCAAAAGTTCTTCCTACTCATGGAGCCCCGATCTCAGGGCTGGGAAAGGGGAAGGGGCCCGATCTGCGGCCTCAACTCAGGCCCCGCCCCTTCCCTGGCCAGGAAATGTATGGAGCCCCATCTTTGGCCAGAGAAGGTTTGGTGCCCCATTCTCTAGCCGGGGAAGGATAGGGGCCTGATCTTAGACCTGGGAAAGGGGGCGGGGCCGAGGACAGCCATGTTGGTGTGATTCTCTAGCTGTTGAACACTAAACCAGAACTGTCCTGGGTTTATTTATTTATTTATTGTTTTCAGAACCAGGCCTGGTTCAGAACTGGACCCAGTTTGGTGGAAAACCCTTTTTAGATTTCCATTTCTCATTAGGCTGCTCCTACCATGGACATAATTAGATCTCATGTTTCTGATCATTTTAATCAGGCTGGAAATAATCAGACTGTTTCTGCCTTTCTGAATCCGTTTCTTCACTCGGACTTCCGGCTTTCAGCAGCCGCTCCAGGCTGGAGGTTAAGACTGCTGCTGATCCGTAACAAATCAACCGGATTCTAGTCAGAACCTGGAGAGTGGGCGGTTAGCGGGCAGATTGTTACAGCATGCAGGGGTCGGAAAGGGGCGGGGTTAATTTAGGAGGGTGAATCTGAGGGTCTTACGCTGCTCTCTCTGGGGACGATGGAACGGAGGAGCCGTTACTGGGAGAACAAAAGAAGAACATGGTTAAACACAGCATGGTGCCTTCAGAACATCAGAAGCCCGTCGGTCCGGGTCCAGGTTCTGTTTGTCCTCCTGTTTCAGCCTGAGGACCATTAAGCTCTGAGCTCTGAAGGTTCTGCTGGTTTCATCTGTGAACCAGCGGCGTAATCTGGCGTTTTTATTCATATATCAGGTTAAACCTCCAGTCCTGCAGACTGGTAACCACTAACCAGCTTAGTTTCCTTCTGTTGGTCTCGGAGCTTAATGGGACCCGGCTCTGACCCTCCCTGGCGGTTGTGTCGGGTTACCTGCGCAGACCCGAGTCGTTCAGCGCCTCCTCGGGGATGAGCTCGGACTCGCTCTGGGCGATCCTCATGGCCAGCTCCCGGTCCCTCCTCTCCTGCTCCATGACGGCCTGCCGGGCCACCTCCTCCTGCCGCTCCGCCTCCAGCTGCAGCTCCATCTCCATCTGAGCAGAGACGCCATGAAGCTACTGAGATCTACGCCTCCATCAGCATGGCGGCCAAACACCTGCTTCTAGGAGGTTTCTGCACCTCCACCAACAGTTCCAGCATTGATCCCAAACAGGAAGGAGGAACATTTGCTTCTCCGCTAATTTCTCAGGGGAAACCAGAAGTTCCATTTCTGCTTCGTACAGGAAGCCATCTTAGAACCATCAGACAGACTTTAAATCCCCTTCTGTTAATCGCTAACATCATTGTGAAATCGTGCTGATCAGCACCAACCTGCATCCGCCTCTCCTCTTCCTCCCTCTTCTTCCTCTCTTCCTCTTCCAGCTTCCTCTTAACCTCCATCTCTGCTTTCCTGTGGAGAAAACGGAAGAACGAATCACCAAAGATTGTTGTGGTGGAAGGTTCGCAAGCATTTTGGTTGTGGCCGGTTTCTCAGAAGCATCTTGCTAACCAGTTAGCATCTTAGTGATAGTAGGTTCCCAATGGGAAATTCCATTGGGAACCTACTAGCACTAAGTTGCTAACCAGTTAGCAACTTGGTGCTAGCAGGTTCCCAATGGGAAATTCCATTGGGACCAAGTAGCACTAAGTTGCTAACCAGTTAGCAAAATTAGTGCTAGCAGGTTCCCAATGGAAAATTCCATTGGGACCAAGTAGCACTAAGTTGCTAACCAGGAGAGTTTAGTGTCGGAGGTCGTGGATGAGTCTCCTCCGTCATCCATTTTTTATTTAGAGGAGGAAAGCGGGGACGAAGATGTTGTGGAAGAGGACGCCAGGGCGGCAGAAGCTTGGTTTGGTGTAGAAGGCTTCCAGCCGTCCATGTTTGAGCCCTTGCCTCGCAACGCTGCCAGTTCTGTTAGCTCTACGCCTGCCGAAGACACAGACGTCCATCCCCGTGAACACTGGGACGCAACTCAATGGGAAAGGAAAGGATTCTGGTTTCAACCGTTGCGTATATTAGCTGCGACATTTGAATCAAGATGCTATGACCGAAAACATTTGATTGACAGATGACCGTTGATATATGATTGGCTGAATTTAGGTGTTCAGGCTGACGTAGAACTAACTGGCCTGCAGAAGATAACGGAAAAAAACAGATTTTAAGGCAGGATTTTTGGGACAATATTGTCTGATAAAGAGCACATTGGAAAAATGATCTAGAAATAAGCAAACATTTCTTAAATTAAGTGTTTTTACCCTTAATTTAAGTAGCTAAATGAGATACTTTCGAGCATTTTCACTTAAGAAAATTAGATATTAAGCACTTGAAATTAGACAAAGCAATTGTTTTTTTCTTATTTTAAATGTAAATTGTCTCGTTCCATTGGCAAAGTGTCTCACTTTCTTCCTCAATTCAAGAAAACATTTACTTGTTTTAGGAAAAAATGACTTTAGATTCAGATTTTATTTTATGCAGTATACATGTTTGATGAACGCTGACATCACTCGCTCCATCTGCACCCTGGAATCTGCTTTATGACGGCTGAAGGTTATCCTGCTTGTCGAGACGCTGAAAGGCTGCCGCAGATTAAAGCCGGACGCCTGATGAGACGTCAGAGAACCGCAGACGAAGGCGGCATCAGGATGCCTCTCTGACGCTCAGGACCGCCGGGCTCTGACCTTCAGCGGGGCTCCTGGGAGCCCGGAACATGGCAGGCGATGAGGAGCGAGCCATAAAACTCAGCCTGTCGGCTCTAATGTGTGATATTAGCGAGCAGCGGTTTGTGACGAACACGACGGCTCCCATCAGTCCTCCTAAACACTTCCAGAACTGCTGAGGGGCCTGAAGGGAAATTAGAGCTCTGGATGGAGCGGAGCAGTGTGAGCGGCAGCGTGAAATTTATTGTATCCAGAAATGAAATTTGGAAACATGTTACTTAAAAGAAGGGCTTTAAAGGTAACTTTGCCATTTTCTTTTTTCTTATTTCATTTTTAAATTATTATTTTTTTTATTCTATTTCATATAATTTTTTGTAACGTTTTGCTTTCCAAATTTATTTTTCAGAGCAGGAGGCATTTCTATTGGTCCGCTCGGCCGTCAGTAACAACCTTTTATTGGTCTAAGCGAACATCAAGAGAGAAAACGATCAGTGCAACATTATTTTAAAAAAAGCTATACATAAAACCATCTAAAATAGAAGAAAATTAAAATTCAATAAATTATCTGTAAAAATCAAGTTTTTTATATAAAAACTGGAGAGCAAATAAAAAAAATTGAATCAAATGAAACTTTTTTGTTGATAAAATAAAATGAAATAGCAAAATGAAAATTTTTTTAGTAAAATTTCTATTTACAAAAACATTTTATGAATTTTAACCAATTTTTAAAACAAGAAAACAAACCTGGAACCAAACTCTTCTACATCTATATTGTGTTTTCTATAAGCATCAAGTAATCTAGGAAAATAAATATTCTTTGCTTTACTAATTTCTTTGAGACACCGTTTTAAGAACAGATTTAGTTTTTACATTTTGGAGACAAACCAACGTGGATCGTTTATCTTTTTAGGATTAAAATTTGTTGCTTATTTTTAAAGCTTCAACTCAGTGAAACCTTTAAGTCCGAAACATTGATTGGATATAAATATCCTGATCTGGTAGTACGGTCAAGTAGTAAATTAAAGTTCTATAACATCAAACAAAAGAGAAGTTCTAAGAAAAAAACAACAGGATTTATCAGTTAATCCAAAACCAGAATTAGTCCTAAATTCTCCGCAGCCAGGTTTCCATGAATCCAGCCATGTTGATGCTTCAATGCTCTGGCTTTGTCATCATGTTTGTTCTGAAAATAAGCTTAAAACTACATATTTAAAAGAAAAATTCTGCTCATATTCAGAATATAAACTTCTGAAAGTTCTTTAAATCTGAAATGATTCCATCCTGTTCAATAAATGATCAGTGTTTTTAATTCAGAGTAATTTTCATGTGAATGTGCTTTACTGGAGGCATCCATGTTTGTCAAAGACCACTACTGCCACCTACTGGTTAGTGACGTCACGGTGCGGTATCGGCTGTTGATCAAGTCCCAGTGCTGTATCTGGTGTTTGTCACAACGCGCTATTATCCAAGTCATCTTGAAAACATTCTTCTTCCAAATGTTGGCTACATATTACGGGTTTTTTCTCTGGCCAGAAGTTCGATGGCTCCTCCCTCTTTAGGCTACGTTACTGCAGGCCTTGATGCTCAATTCCGATTTTTTGGTGAAATCTGTATTTTTTTTGGTGCGTTGCCGTTCACATTTCCAAATATATGCGACTTGTATGTGATCTCCTTTGTGAACTGCATTCATACAGCTTAAGTGTCTCGCATGCGCAGTAGAGGACGCAATGACGTCACAGGCCAGCGTGCTCTGCGTTTACAGAAGTAAACATGGATGTAGCGCTGGAGCGCATCTAGCGATCTTTCCCCACCTTAAAACCTCAATTTTTTCAAGATGGTTTAAAAAAAAACTAATTAAAATAATCATCGTCCGCCATGGTTGTTTGTTTTTCTTGCTTCTTCTGTGTAGCAAGACATATAAGAGTTAGCTTTGTCGGCTACTAATGGCGTTCAGGTCGGATGAATGCGACCTGGCCTTTCAGAAACAGGTCGCATTTAAAAAAAACTGATCTGTATCGGATTGAAGACCACATAGCCAAGTGGCCTGGGTCGCATTGGGGAAAAACAGATCTGTGTTCAGACTGTAATGAAAAGATCGGATTTGGGTCACTTCAGGCGGCAGGGTGAACGTAGCCAAGTTAGCGATCCAACGACCAACCCGTCCGTGGAGGATCAGGAATCAGAAAGGTGGAATAACTCTTTTTTTCACTTTTACCCGATGTATTCCAGCATCCAGCTGCCATGCACGTGGGCATTGTCAGTTTCACTATAGCTCTGGTGAATTTCAATGGTGAAGTCCTCTGGAAATCTTCAATAATTGTTGTTGATTGCAGATGTGTCTAGTAGTTCCCATTGATTTAGCTTGGAAAGCGGGGAGAATGGCGCTAGGCTTACCGCACCGTGACGTCACTGCTGGAAGATGGCAGGAGGGAGGGGCTACTATATTTGGGCAAAAATGGCCGCTCCCAGAATTATAATTTTTTTTTTTTTATTGATGCTAAATTAATTTAAGCTCCGCAAATGTATTAGTTAAAGGTATAAATAATGATCCATTCATTGCTGATTGGACTTTTCCTTTAATCTGTTCGATTATTCGATCGATTCTTAGAGCCAGTTTTAGTGACGCTGTTTAAATCAGAGCGCCATTAAACTAATCGCAGGTAAAAAGGTTCAGACTATTTGTGTTGGATGAACTTTTAACCTTTGATTATCTTTTTCATAGTTAAATAAACTTTGGAAATGTTAAAAATATATATATTTAAAATGATAGCAGCACAAACATTTCACACAGTTAAAGAAGTTGGTGTCGGGTACGATGGTTCTTCCCTCCAGGCAGGAACCTTGGGGAGAAGAACCCCCCCCCCCCTCCCCGGTTCGCTCTCACTTACAGTCGCCGGTCCTCCTCCTCCTGCTTGCGGCGCTTCTCGTCCTCTTCTCTTCTCCTGCGCTCCTTTTCCATCTCCTCCTGGATGCGGCGCAGCCGCTCTCGCTCCTCCTCCTCCTTCTTCTTGTTCTGCAGGTCGGTCAGCAGCTTCTCGGAGCGCCTCACCAGGGCCTGGTACTCGTGGTCGATGTCGATGCGGCTCATCATGGTGCTCTGAAACGCCGACACAGAGCGGGTCTGGTTGATGTATATCTGACTAAGGTCAGGGCCGTCTCTGGCCGCTGGGTGTCATGGTAACCACCTCATTAGGGTTTCATTCCTGGTTAGCGGGCTGAGGTTCACCTTAATATTTATGAGTAGATGCTGTCACCATGACAACAGTAGCGTCTCCCTCCAAGCCTCTAAACATAAACCTGACCTGTTCAGTTCTAACAGGTACCAGAACATCCAAGACCCATCATCGTCTTCCTGCCTCAGTTATGGCAAGCCATCGAGGCCAAAAATCGACGCTTTTCCCAAACAGAAAACCATTTGGGGGAAAAAAAATTAATGGAGGATTTAGATCAGATACCTTAAAAACAGCTTAAACCCTCCAGAAACATCTATTCGTAGAGAAAATGAGGTTCTGATGGGTTTAACGGCGCCGTTTTAACAATCAGAACCACAAAGATGATCAGAAATAAAAGATGAACTCTGCTGGCAAAGAGGCGACGGTTTGATTAACGGAGATTCTGAAACCAAACCAGAGATCCAGTCCTGATCTATGAACCTTCCGTCTCTCAAACTGAACCATAAACTGGTTTTCATCTTTGGCTTAAGACGCCAACAACAGTCTAAACAAGGACGGGTCCAGCAGAGCTTAGAACCAAACAAAAGGCCCGTCAGTCGAACCGTGACCCAAACAGAACTCGGTTCCGTTGCTTCAGCTTACCTTGATTTTCAGCACCAGGGCGTCGACGGCTTTCTCCAGACCCTCGATCTGTTTGCTCATCTCCTGCTTGCCCTCCTTCAGGCCGCCCACCACCTCGGTGAAGCGGCCCATCCTCTTCTTCAGGTTCTGGACCTTCACCAGGCCGTCGATTCTGAAACACAGGAGCAGAGTTTCCAGCAGGGGGCACACTCCACCTTAAACATCTGCTTAAGGCAGAACTTCACTTCACATCATCGTAAATAATAAATAACGCAGTCTGTGGGGATGGCTGGGCTCTAAATACTCAGCTTATCCTATAGTTCTGCTGCTATAGGCTTAGACTGCTGGAGGACATAGGGACCCCTTTTTCATCATTCTGCTTCATTCTCTCTCTATTCTCCCACTCTGCAGAATCTGTTAGTTCAATCTCTAACGTTCTGCTCTCTCTGCTTTTTCTCAGAGTAGCTTCATCTGGTCTGTTCCTGTTTGGCTGTGACTCCATCCTGGAGAGAAATATCAGCTGTGCTGCTGCCATCAACACCTTTGTTTCTAGATGTTGGAGCTTGGCCTGTTTTCCAGTGTAGTCCTGTTTCTCTGACTGTGACTAACTGGATGTGCTCTCTTCATCCTCTGACATGGGAGCTGGCTCGGAGCTCGTCTGCCTGGCTGTGTGTTTCCTGGACGGGGCCGCCTGTGGAGCTGGTTGACAGTTGCCTTTTGTATCTATGCTTCTTTTTCTATGTCTGCTTCTGTCTCCTTGAACCCCAGTGGGCCTCAGCAGATGGCCGCTCACACTGAGCCTGGTTCTGCTGGAGGTTTCTTCCTGTTCAAAGGGAGTTTTTCCTCTCCACTGTCGCTACAAGCATGCTTAGTGTGAGGGATTGCTGAAGAGTCAATGAGTCGATGCAATCAGCTGGTTTTCCTTAGATAGAAAACTTTGAATCAATCTGACTGGATGATCTGGTTGAATTATCTCTGTAAAGCCGGCCGTACACTCTACGATTTTTAGCCCTTTTCAGTCGTGCAAGAATTTTCCGACTTTCAGCCTGATTGTCGCTATATAAATAAACTAAATCGAAGTGGATGGCGGTGATTCACGGGTCGACACGGCAGAAAGACTGGTAGAGATGCGAGGAGCCATTAGAACCCGCTAGCAGGCATTTTAATACGTTTCCTCTCATCTCTGCTCCAGAACCTGATCATCACTCAATCAATCGTCTCCATTACAGTTCAGGCTCCAGCGCCTCATTTACTCCAATTAGTTCTGATGAAGCTCGGTTCTTGAAGCTTGATAATAAATACAGCAGAGGAGCCGAGCATGGGAACCGACAGACTGCGGCCCGCTCGGTTCATTACAACGCTTCAATCAACCCGGGCTTTAACCAGAACCCGCCCTCCAGTCATCAACACTCCAATCACTCACTCCCGTCCCGCCGCACACCGCCGGCAAGAACGGATCAGCAGGTTGTCAGAGAAGATGAAGGACCCCCGCAGAGGAGGAGAAACACCCTCCTCTCCACCTGCATCCTTCATGGAACCTGCCGGGTCCAAAGCGTGTTTAATCAGCAGTCAGAGGGAATAACGGCGTCGCCGCGTTACAGCGAGCAGAACCACGGCGCTGAGCTGTGAAAGTGGCAGATAATGAAGAACAGGAGGAGGAGTATGGAGCTAAAATGGGGCCAGAAAGTTGGTTCAAAAACCTTTTCTTTTTAAATTGAAAAAAAAAAGAACATTATTAGTCTGTGTTGGACATTTCCCACAATGCAAAGCAGAAGAACCGTCAGACTGACGGCGGCGGCGGCGCTTCAGAAATAAACTAAAATAATCATGTTATAAAGACACTTCCAGCCCTACAGTTCCTGAATGCATCAGCTGGGAATATTTCATGCAAAAAGGAAGGAAGGAAGGAAGGAAGGAAGGAAGGAAGGAAGGAAGGAAGGAAGGAAGGAAGGAAGGAAGGAAGGAAGGAAGGAAGGAAGGCTTTATGGCTAGAAGGTTTAAAGCAAGGAAGGAAGGATTTAAGAGTTGAAAGAAGGAAGCAAGGTAGGTAGGAAGGAAGCAAGGTAGCAAGGTAGGAAGGAAGCAAGGTAGCAAGGTAGGAAGGAAGCAAGGTAGGAAGGAAGGAAGGAAGGCTTTAAGGAAGGAAAAAAGGAAGGAAAGTAGGCTTTATGGCTAGAAGGATTGAGGCAAGGAGGGAAAGGAGCAATGAAGCAAGGATGGATGGAAGGGTGGATGGAAGGAAGCAAGGATGGAGGCCAGAAAGAAGGATGGAAGAAAGGATTTGAAAAAAGGTTTAAAGGAAGGAAGGAAGGATTTAAGGATTGAAAAATGGAAGCAAGGTACGTAGGAAGGAAGCAAGGATTTAAGGATTGAAAGAAGGAAGCAAGGTTTTAAGGATGGAAAGAAGGAAGCAAGGTAGGTAGGAAGGAAGGCTCTAAGGAAGGCATTAAGGAAGGTTTTAAGGAAGGAAGGAAAGAAGGAAGGAAGCAAGGTAGGAGGGAAGGAAGCAAGATAGGAAGGAAGGAAGCAAGATAGGAAGGAAGGAAGGAAGGCTTTAAGGAAGGAAAGAAGGAAGGAAGGAAATAAGGAAGGAAGGCTTTAAGGAAGGAAAGAAGGAAGGAATGTAGGCTTTATGGCTAGAAGGATTGAGGCAAGGAGGGAAAGGAGCAATGAAGCAAGGATGGATGGAAGGGTGGATGGAAGGAAGCAAGGATGGAGGCCAGAAGGAAGGATGGAAGAAAGGATTTGAAAAAAGGTTTAAAGGAAGGAAGGAAGGATTTAAGGTTTGAAAAATGGAAGCAAGGTACGTAGGAAGGAAGCAAGGTAGGTAGGAAGGAAGCAAGGATTTAAGTATTGAAAGAAGGAAGCAAGGTAGGTAGGAAGGAAGGCTTTAAGGAAGGCATTAAGGAAGGTTTTAAGGAAGGAAGGAAGCAAGGAAGGAAGGAACTCACCGAGGTTTGTGCTTCTTCCTGCAGAGCCACATGCGGACCGTCTTCTGCATCATGATGCAGGCGCCGGCCCGGTACAAAATCTTATTCTTCACTGAGACACAAAAACATCAAGAGGTCAACAAGTCGGACCAGAACCGGGTCAAACATCAGAACCATGGGCAGCTGTGAGGGGGGAGAGTTAGAGATCTAGAGACACCTAGTGGCTCGGTTTTAAAACTGCAAAACGAGCAGATGATTCATCATTAACTGGAGTAAAGAGACTAAATGATTCCTTTAAATCAGCGGTCCCCAACCACCGGGCCGCAGACCGGTACCGGGCCGGGGGTCATTTGGTACCGGGCCGCACAGAAAAGGATTAGGATTATTTATTTACCGGTAGATCTAATTATCATTTATCTTTATTTATCATTTTATCATCAACCGTAGAAAAACAACAAGAATAAAAACTACAAAATAAAAAAAATATAAAAAAAAAAATTTGGGATGTTTTGTTCCAGAATCTCTCTCTGCTGGAGAACCGGGCCTCAGTGGACCAGAACCTGCAGCCGGTTCCATGTTTCTAAACCAACTTCTTTGTTTCTTTGTGTTGTGAATAAAACAGATGTTCTGGTTTAATGCAGAAGAACATAGAAATGAGCAGCTAGATCTGCTCTGAAGGTAGGAGCAGCTTACGCTTGATGACGGACAGAGAGCACCACTGGACCTTCTTCCAGCGGCTGTGGATCAGCCACTTGTTGACCTTCTTCACCAGCTCAGCCAGATGTTCCGGATCCGACCGCATGATCTGATCGAACTCTGCAAACTGGACACGGTTTCAGAACGTCAGTGATTACGGTTCTACTAGAGTTCTGGTTCAGTCCCGGGTTTCCAGCGGGCGAGGCGGCCCAGTCGGAACCAGCGGTTCAGGAAGTCTCACCTTGCCGGGACGGAAGAACACTTTGGTGAGGCCGAACTTGTAGTCGTTCTCGTCGAGTCCCAGAGCTTTGAACAAGGCCTGCGGAACAAATAAAGGTTTTAATGACCGCCGGCGGCCCGGTTCCGATCCGGAGTCTCTGGACTCACCTTGCAGAAGAGCCGCGGGTCCAGCCGGGTCAGTTTGGGCGGCATGTACTTCTGGTACATGTTGTAGAGCTCATGGAAAGGAGCTCTGGAGGGGAAGCCGCCCTGCATCAGGTCCAGAACCGAAACCATTCCTACAGAACCGACACAAACAGGAGCAGAACCTTAGGGACCAGGAGCAGAACCTTAGGGACCAGGAGCAGAACCTTAGGGACCAGGAGCAGAACCTTAGGGACCAGGAGCAGAACCTTAGGGACCAGGAGCAGAACCTTAGGGACCAGGAGCAGAGGTCCGCTTGGTTTATCGCAACATGAAGCAGAAGAGCTCAGAGGAACCGATAAAATCCTCAGAACCAGATCCAGGCTGAGTTCGGCGCCTCGCCGTCTCCGGGGCGCCGTGATTAAGACGTCCTCAGTGAGGAGCAGGGGCCTCGTTATCAGAGACGCTGCGCCGCGTCTGATTGGTGCTAATTGGAGGGTTAACAGGAGCAGCGCTGCGGTGAGCTGCTCTCCACGCAGAGACAATTAGAGCTAATCATCTACTAATGAGACACTTCCCAAAGTTACACAGGAAGGAGAGAGGAACAGGAGAGGAAGAGGAGAGGAAGAGGAGAGGAACCAGGAGAGGAGGAGGAGATGAAGAGGAGAGGAAGAGGAGAGGAACCAGGAGAGGAACCAGGAGAGGAGGAGGAGAAGGAGAGGAACCAGGAGAGGAGGAGGAGAAGGAGAGGAACCGGGAGAGGAACCAGGAGAGGAAGAGGAGAGGAACCAGGAGAGGAACCAGGAGAGGAAGAGAGGAAGAGGAGAGGAACAGGAGAGGAACCAGGAGAGGAGGAGGAGAGGAGGAGAAGAGGAACCAGGAGAGGAACCAGGAGAGGAAGAGGAGAGGAGGAGAAGAGGAACCAGGAGAGGAAGAGGAGAGTAATAGTAGAGGAGGAGGAGGGGAACAGGAGAGGAACGAGGAGAGGAGGAGGAGAGGAGGAGAAGATGAACCAGGAGAGGAAGAGGAGAGGAGGAGGAGAGGAACCAGGAGAGGAACGAGGAGAGGAACGAGGAGAGGAGGAGGAGAGGAGGAGAAGAGGAACCAGGAGAGGGAGAGGAGAGGAGGAGGAGAGGAACCAGGAGAGGAAGAGGAGAGGAGGAGGAGGGGCACAGGAGAGGAACCAGGAGAGGAACCAGGAGAGGAAGAGGAGAGGAAGAGGAGAGGAACCAGGAGAGGAGGAGGAGAAGAGGAACCAGGAGAGGAACCAGGAGAGGAGGAGGAGAAGAGGAACCAGGAGAGGAAGAGGAGAGGATGAGGAGGGGAACAGGAGAGGAACCAGGAGAGGAAACAGGAGAGGAAGAGGAGAGGAAACAGGAGAGGAAGAGGAGAGGAATCAGGAGAGGAAGAGGAAAAGGAAGAGGAGAGGAAGCAGGAGAGGAAGAGGAGAGGAAACAGGAGAGGAACCAGGAAAGGAACCAGGAGAGGAAGCAGGAGAGGAACCAGGAGAGGAACCAGGAGAGGAAACAGGAGAGGAAGAGGAGAGGAACCAGGAGAGGAAACAGGAGAGGAAGAGGAGAGGAAACAGGAGAGGAAACAGGAGAGGAAGAGGAAAAGGAAGAGGAGAGAAACCAGGAGAGGAAGAGGAGAGGAAACAGGAGAGGAACCAGGAGAGGAACCAGGAGAGGAACAAGGAAAGGGACCAGTAGAGGAAACGGGAGAGGAAGAGGAGAGGAAACAGGAGAGGAAGAGGAGAGGAAACAGGAGAGGAAACAAGAGAGGAACCAGGAAAGGGACCAGTAGAGGAAACAGGAGAGGAAGAAGAGAGGAAACAGGAGAGGAAGAGGAGAGGAAACAGGAGAGGAACCAGGAAAGGGACCAGTAGAGGAAACAGGAGAGGAAGAGGAAAGGAAACAGGAGAGGAACCAGGAGAGGAAGAGGAGAGGATGAGGTGGGGAACAGGAGAGGAACCAGGAGAGGAAGAGGAGAGGAAGAGGAGAGGAATCAGGAAAGGAACCAGGAGAGGAGGAGGAGAAGGAGAGGAACCAGGAGAGGAGGAGGAGAAGGAGAGGAACCGGGAGAGGAACCAGGAGAGGAGGAGGAGAAGGAGAGGAACCAGGAGAGGAGGAGGAGAAGGAGAGGAACCGGGAGAGGAACCAGGAGAGGAAGAGGAGAGGAACCAGGAGAGGAACCAGGAGAGGAAGAGAGGAAGAGGAGAGGAAGAGGAGAGGAACCAGGAGAGGAGGAGGAGAGGAGGAGAAGAGGAACCAGGAGAGGAACCAGGAGAGGAAGAGGAGAGGAGGAGAAGAGGAACCAGGAGAGGAAGAGGAGAGTAATAGTAGAGGAGGAGGAGGGGAACAGGAGAGGAACGAGGAGAGGAGGAGGAGAGGAGGAGAAGATGAACCAGGAGAGGAAGAGGAGAGGAGGAGGAGAGGAACCAGGAGAGGAACGAGGAGAGGAACGAGGAGAGGAGGAGGAGAGGAGGAGAAGAGGAACCAGGAGAGGGAGAGGAGAGGAGGAGGAGAGGAACCAGGAGAGGAAGAGGAGAGGAGGAGGAGGGGCACAGGAGAGGAACCAGGAGAGGAACCAGGAGAGGAAGAGGAGAGGAAGAGGAGAGGAACCAGGAGAGGAGGAGGAGAAGAGGAACCAGGAGAGGAACCAGGAGAGGAGGAGGAGAAGAGGAACCAGGAGAGGAAGAGGAGAGGATGAGGAGGGGAACAGGAGAGGAACCAGGAGAGGAAACAGGAGAGGAAGAGGAGAGGAAACAGGAGAGGAAGAGGAGAGGAATCAGGAGAGGAAGAGGAAAAGGAAGAGGAGAGGAAGCAGGAGAGGAAGAGGAGAGGAAACAGGAGAGGAACCAGGAAAGGAACCAGGAGAGGAAGCAGGAGAGGAACCAGGAGAGGAACCAGGAGAGGAAACAGGAGAGGAAGAGGAGAGGAACCAGGAGAGGAAACAGGAGAGGAAGAGGAGAGGAAACAGGAGAGGAAACAGGAGAGGAAGAGGAAAAGGAAGAGGAGAGAAACCAGGAGAGGAAGAGGAGAGGAAACAGGAGAGGAACCAGGAGAGGAACCAGGAGAGGAACAAGGAAAGGGACCAGTAGAGGAAACAGGAGAGGAAGAGGAGAGGAAACAGGAGAGGAAACAAGAGAGGAACCAGGAAAGGGACCAGTAGAGGAAACAGGAGAGGAAGAAGAGAGGAAACAGGAGAGGAAGAGGAGAGGAAACAGGAGAGGAACCAGGAAAGGGACCAGTAGAGGAAACAGGAGAGGAAGAGGAAAGGAAACAGGAGAGGAACCAGGAGAGGAAGAGGAGAGGATGAGGTGGGGAACAGGAGAGGAACCAGGAGAGGAAGAGGAGAGGAAGAGGAGAGGAATCAGGAAAGGAACCAGGAGAGGAAGAGGAAAAGGAAGAGGAGAGGAAGCAGGAGAGGAAGAGGAGAGGAACCAGGAGAGGAAACAGGAGAGGAAGAGGAAAAGGAAGAGGAGAGAAACCAGGAGAGGAAGAGGAGAGGAAACAGGAGAGGAACCAGGAGAGGAACCAGGAGAGGAACAAGGAAAGGGACCAGTAGAGGAAACGGGAGAGGAAGAGGAGAGGAAACAGGAGAGGAAGAGGAGAGGAAACAGGAGAGGAAACAAGAGAGGAACCAGGAAAGGGACCAGTAGAGGAAACAGGAGAGGAAGAAGAGAGGAAACAGGAGAGGAAGAGGAGAGGAAACAGGAGAGGAACCAGGAAAGGGACCAGTAGAGGAAACAGGAGAGGAAGAGGAAAGGAAACAGGAGAGGAACCAGGAGAGGAAGAGGAGAGGATGAGGTGGGGAACAGGAGAGGAACCAGGAGAGGAAGAGGAGAGGAACAGGAGAGGAACAGGAGAGGAAGAGGAGAGGATGAGGTGGGGAACAGGAGAGGAACCAGGAGAGGAAACAGGAGAGGAAGAGGAGAGGAACCAGGAGAGGAAACAGGAGAGGAAGAGGAGAGGAATCAGGAAAGGAACCAGGAGAGGAAGAGGAAAAGGAAGAGGAGAGGAAGCAGGAGAGGAAGAGGAGAGGAACCAGGAGAGGAAGCAGGAGAGGAAGCAGGAGAGGAAGCAGGAGAGGAACCAGGAGAGGAAACAGGAGAGGAACCAGGAGAGGAAACAGGAGAGGAAACAGGAGAGCAACCAGGAAAGGAACCAGGAGAGGAACCAGGAGAGGAAACAGGAGAGGAACCAGGAAAGGGACCAGTAGAGGAAACAGGAGAGGAAGAGGAGAGGAAACAGGAGAGGAAGAGGAGAGGAAACAGGAGAGGAACCAGGAGAGGAAACAAGAGAGGAACCAGGAGAGGAAACAAGAGAGGAACCAGGAAAGGGACCAGTAGAGGAAACAGGAGAGGAAGAGGAGAGGAAACAGGAGAGGAAACAGGAGAGGAACCAGGAGAGGAACCAGGAAAGGGACCAGTAGAGGAAACAGGAGAGGAAGAGGAGAGGAAACAGGAGAGGAACCAAGTTCTGACCTGAGCACTGGAGCTGGGAGAGGATCTGAGCTCCTTCAAACTGGTGGCTGACCATCTTCAGGTTGGGTTTGATGCAGCGAATGAAGCTGGAGCCCTGAAGGAGACCAGGAGAGAGAGAACCGGGTCAGAGCAGAACCAGAACCACTGGATCCTCCAGTAGACCATTACTAACCGTGCTGCGGAGCTTGTCCAGGAGGATGTTCAGCTGGGTCTGCAGGAGAAAGCACAACATTTGGTTCAGAACCCAAACCACTGATAGACCCAACAGAACCAAGGGGAGCAGAACCAGAACCACAGAAGAAGAAACCTTCAGTGACCCAGAACCACAGGGAAAACCAGGAGATGAAAAATTGTCCTGCTGATGTTCAGCAGGGAGAACTTCCCTCAGCAGCTAGTAGAACTTTCTAAACCCAGTAGAACCATCTAAAGGCAGCAGAACCTTCTAAACCTGGCAGAACCTCCAGAAGCCAATAGAACCTTTCAAAGCCAGAGGAACCATCTAAACCCAATAGAACCTTCTAAACCTTGCAGAACTTCCTCCAGCAGCCAGTAGAACCTAACCCTCAGTGAATAGAAGTCCTGTAGCTCCTGTATCCAGATCACCATTCCTCCACCACCGTGCTGACAGGTGGTTCCAGTGGTTTTCTGGCTGTGCTGTCATGACCTTTAACCTTTGACCTACTAACTGAGGGTCAGGAACAGAACCTGTCTGGGTTTTCTCCTGATGCACATCGAGAAGGTGGATAAGAACTTAAGCGAGAAAAAAAACAAAAAAAAAAGCTGCCCGAGGATCTGGAGTTTCTTTAGAAGGTTTTATTTTTTCTAATTTTTTTTCTTCATAATTCATATGATCTAGTTTTTTTCTTTTATTTCTTTTTTAGATCTAATTGTATATTTTCCAATTTTATTTTTTTTCTTTCAGTTTTGCAGATCAAGTTTTATTAATTTCATTCCTTTCTGATTGTTTTTCATATTCTGTTCACTTCCAGCACCGTCCAAACACTCGCTCTGACCAATAAGAAAGCTGCTAACGTCCAGCAGACCAATAGAAATGCGTCTTTGCTCGGAAGACCCGCCCCCAGCAGGGAAGATGTTTGGAAACGCAGTTTCAAAAGAATAAAATTTGTAAAAGTCAATCTGGAAAAAGAGACGTTTAAAAAAGAAAATAACACAAATCTTATTAGATGAAATATAAAATAAAAAAATTTCATGATTGAACAAATTTAATCTGGAAAAAAAGCCCTTTTTTTAAAATTAAAAAAGTTTCATTTCAGTTTTTTTTCCAATTTCTTTTAATAAAAATGTTTTCTGCTTTCAACAAAGCTGGAACAAATTTCACTCCATAGGATGGTCATTCTCTGGTCAGCCTGAGGAGGAACGTTCGATAAACTCATCACAGCGTCTCTGCTGGGCGGGGCTTACCTTGAACTTGTTCCCCACACTGATGAAGCCCAGCTTCCCGGCCTTCTGCTTCACGTCTCGGCTGTTGGTGGAATTCTCAAACAGCTCGCGGATGAAGCGGTCCTTGGAGTCGCTGACCAGACTCTCCAGCGACATGTGCAGAGCGTCGTTGTTCTTCTCCACAAACTTGGTCTGAGATGGAGGAGGCATGTTAGTCTCTATAAACCCCGGCTCTACGTGTTTCAACTCTGCAGCATCCTGAACGCACCGTCTCGTAGCACACGGCTCCGGCAAAATGGCGGATGATGAATCCTTCGTCGTCCCTCACGTTCCGGTGGACGGCCAGCTTGGACTTCCTGGGAATCTGAAGGACAGAAAAACGGAGGGTGGACATCAGAGACGCAAATACGGACGTCTAACTGCAGGCGGTTCATTCTATAGAAAAACCTCATCTAGAGTGAAGATCTTTGTAGGACATTAATCATGGACAGGAAGACTTTTATATAAACATTTTTCATTTTTCGAACTCAAACAATAAAAAACTTTTCTAGCTTGTTGTTTTCTAGCCTCTTGGTTCAGACGTAAAGGTAACCGTGACGATGGCGGCTAGCAGCGGCTGTTAGCAGAAGCGGCGACTCACCGTGAGGCGGAAGTGGTTCTTGTGCTTGCTGTGGACGGTGTCGGTGAAATGCTGGTCGCTGGGCTGAGGGAGGCGGTTCTCCTCGTCCAGGATGTCCAGGATGCCCAGAACCTTGGCCTCCACCAGGTCTGCAGAGAGAGGGGTGGAGGATGAAGAGGATGAAGATTAAAGATCAGGAGGAAGAGGAGGATGAAGAGGATGAAGATTAAAGATCAGGAGGAAGAGGAGGATGACATCCTGAAGAAGAGGATGAAGGAGTCAACTCTGGTGTTCTGATCACCTGGCGGTGCGTTTAGAACCAGACATCTTCATCATCATCATATTTCTTTTTTTTAGCTATAATAACATTTTCTGATGATGATGATGATGGTGGTGTCTGTACCGACTCCTCTAACAGAACCAGAACTAAATCAGAGGATCTGGATCATTGGCTGGTCCTGAACCGGATTCAGTCACAGCAGATTCTGATTCACAGCAGTTCTGGGTCGACCTGCTCAGCTTGAGAGAACTCGTTAATGAACCCGGCAATGATCCGATCAGAACTTTCCTGTTCTGTTCAGTAAAGGTTCTGATCTCTGGTCCTTTCTGGTACCGAGGTCAAGTTCCGTCCAGATCTCTCTGAATGTTCTACCAGAGAAGCAGGAAGCAGAGATCCAGGAACCGGGCTCCCCAAAACTGGTCAAACAGCTAGAACCTCATTCTAAGGTCTGGTTCAGATCCAGTTCCAAGGACCCATCAGAACCAGAACCTCTGCATTCTGACCGACTTGGCTGATGGCAGCAGCTCTTCAGTACAGGGTTCTGGTTCTATGCGCTGGTGGAGCCGGAGGGGCTTACAGAATCCACAGAGAAACTAAGAACCAGACCTGTTGCTATGAAGACTAAAAGTTCCGGCTGTGTCCGAATGTCCTCCCTAACCACTATATAGGGCCCTATATAGCGGTTGACCACTAACCACTATATAGGGCCCTATAAAGCGGTTAACCATTAACCACTATATAGGGCCCTAAATAGCGGTTGACCACTAACCACTATATAGGGCCCTATAAAGCGGTTAACCATTAACCACTATATAGGGCCCTAAATAGCGGTTAACCACTAACCGCTTTATAGGGCCCTATATAGTGGTTAGTGGTTAACCGCTATATAGGGCCCTATATAGTGGTTGGTGGTTAACCACTATATAGGGCCCTATATAGTGGTTGGTGGTTAACCGCTATATAGGGCCCTATATAGCGGTTAACCACTAACCACTATATAGGGCCCTATATAGCGGTTAACCACTAACCACTATATAGGGCCCTATATAGTGGTTAGTGGTTAACCGCTATATAGGGCCCTATATAGCGGTTAACCACTAACCACTATATAGGGCCCTATATAGCGGTTAACCACTAACCACTATATATAGCGGTTGGCCACTAACCAGTATAAAGGGCACTATATAGACCACTAACTCTATATATAGGGTTAGTGGTCTACGCCTTTTTAGATGAGGGTCTAAACGTCTAGTGGATGAAAAGGTGGTGGACCAGAAATTTCCCACAATGCACCTTAAAAAGTAGTGTTCATCCATGGTCACTAGAGAAGCAGATATATCACAGAATGATATTTGTCAGGAGAGATCTCCTGGCAAAGCATCATTGGATTTATTGTCACAACGGCCTGCTTTTGCCATAGGCTGCAGCAACCTGACAGCGGAGAGGAATAACATAGATGGTGCGGAGTTACGTGACCAATGGGGAGCAGAAAGTAGAGATCAACTGTCCGAACGGTCAGTTAACTGAGTTCATTATAAAATCAACCATATAGTCCCCCTCTATGTAGTGATGGAGGGGTTTAGGGGTTAGGGCGGATGTTCAGACACAGCCTTCAATATTGAAAACTGTTTTATTTTGGACCCATTAAGAGCGAACTGAGCAGAGCGACTGATGTCCAGCAGAGGGACGGTTCTGTCCTACCTATGCAGTCCTGATTGTCCACATAGTGAACCTCGTTGACGCCCAGACCCTCCTTCTGGTACAGCTCTTGCTCCTGCAAAGAGAGAGAAACATCAGTAGCGGGTAGGAGGTTCTGATGAGGATGGGGGGTGGTTCTGGAGGACCTGGAGGTCTTGGTGTCACACCAGCAAATGGAACCAGAACCAACCACTGGCTGCTGAGGTAACGACCTCGCTGTCATCTTGGGTTTCAAATAGAAACGTTACCATGACAACCGTCTGACTGAGGTTATACCTCTGGGCCAGGGTGGTCAGAAAATTTAAGTTTTATTTCATGTATTGATTTATGCCATTTACTCACTATAAAAGTTTTCACTCAGTCCGTTTCACCTAAATGACTGACTTTTTCCCGTAACAAACCAGATTCTCATTGTTTGTTGATTCATAACATTTTACTGTTTAACCAAAGTGTTTGTAATTTCTTTTGACTCCGACTAATTTCCATTAATGTAAGTAAGGAGGAACGAACGCTGCTCAGGCAGAACAGGGCTGATTACCGAGCAATAAGGGCCGAATGATGAACGTTCTCTCTTTGCAAAGATAAAAATAAAGTGTCGATGGAGTGAAATCCATCAATCTCTGTTTATTTAACTGGAGTAAATAGTTGAGACCCAGACCGATGGTCGTGGTCCGTTCTGTAACCATGGCTACAGAGGCGGCTCACCTCCTTCAGGATCCGCTCGTTGAAGAACTGCTGCAGCTTCTCGTTGCAGTAGTTGATGCAGAACTGCTCGAAGCTGTTGTGTTCAAAGTATTCTGTAAAACAGAGGCAGCAGGAGGTGAGCAGAACCACGGAACTTCAAACGGCGGCTCCACCTAATGACGGGACTCACCGAAGCCGGCGATGTCCAGAACGCCGATGAAGTTGGCCGAGGAGTCGAAGGGGAAGCACTGGTTGACCCGCGTCACCACGTGGTCAAACAGGCGGCTGTAGGTGGCCTTGGCCAGCGCGTCCCGGGCGTTGTTGGCCTGCTCCACCTTCAGCGGCACCCTGGGGAGGGAAAGACGGTCAGAACCTCGGCCCACGACTCAGACCCACTGCGTGGTCTACTGGCACCGTCTGACCCAGAACAGAGGAGGCCGATTCAGGAAGTGGCGGCCTGGTGGTTAGGGCATAGAGCTTGGGATACAGAGGTCTTGCTCAGAGACACTCTGGGTCCCTGAGCAAGACCGTTTACCCCACACTGCTCCCTGAGCGCCTCACAATGGCAGCCCACTGCTTCCCAAGGGGAGGGGTTAAATGCAGAGAGGGAATTTCGTTGCTTTGTACTTGTGACAGTGGAATGATAATGGCAAAAAAAACTTTATTGTCAATATAAGAGTTGACCTCTGACCCTGGTTCTGACCTATGACCCTTCAGACCGGCCATGTTGGGTCAGATTATTAAAAGAGGATTAAAATTGTCAATCAAGAAAAAAAGATTTCAGAAAAATGTATAATTTCTATCCCAAGTTCAGACATTTTTAAATTTGATCATTTTTAAGATTTCATTTTACATTTATTTTGGAAAAAAATTCAGTTTTTAATTTTTTTTTTTTTTTTTAAACAACTATTTTTCATTTGAATTTTTGCAGTTTTTTTGTGGGGATCTGAAGACTGATTTTTTTATGAATGTTCTTGTTTCATAAATCCTGTTTTCTCGCTCTGGTCTGAGCGCAGACCAATCAGAACGCTGCGCCCGTTTCTGTTTGTTATCCCAGAGGGGAGGAGCGCAAAATCTGTAAAACAGGATTTAAAATGTAAACAAAAAAACATAAAATTAAAAAATTGGTGAAAAATTGAATTAAATTACTCTTTTTTTGCCATTTTATAAAATATGCTTGCTTCAAATATCCTTTTATAAAAGCAGGAGAACAGCCTGTGGAAAACATCTGGTTCCTTCCAAAGGAACCTTATGTTCCTCACAAAATCCAGGCAGCAAAATGATCTTTATCCTTTCTGGTTGCTCCAAGATGGCCGCCCAACCCTGACTGATGAGGTTCTGATGATGACCTTCACAGGAGGTCTTGGCTGAAGCCCCTAACCCTCTATGCTGATCGGAGCAGCTATAGGGACACTGCAAAAAATGTAAATCTAAATAAGTCATTTGTTCTTAAAATAAGTTCATTTTTTCTTGAATTGAGTAAGTAAGTGAGACATTTTGCCAATGGAACAAGACAATTTACATTTGAAATAAGAAAAAAACTATTGCATTGTCTTATTTCAAGTGTATATTATCTAATTATCTTATTTTAAATGTAAAAATACTCATTCCATTGGCAAACTATCTTATTTACCTGCTCAAATTAAGGGTAAATACACTTGATTTAAGATATTTTTACTTAATTTCAGATCGTTTTTGCAGTGGAAGAGAAACCTTCAGTGTCTCAGAGGTGAGCAGAGCTTCTTACTTGATGGCCGTGCCTTTGGCGCCCCCTGCTGTCAGCATGACCCTGGTGGTGAGGCTGACTCTCAGGTCTTCCTCCGCCAGGCCCAGCAGCTCAGCGCAGTATTCCAGCGCCTGACCCGATTGGTTCTTGATGTTGCAGCCGCCTGCGAGACGAGGAGAAGGACAAAAACATCAGAGCGGCACAAAACATCGACCTTTTGACCTTTGGGATGTAGCGTGTCTGTTTTCCATTATAGCTGCAGTTCTGCTCGCTTTCTGAAACCATCAGTGATCAATTAAGTCGTTCTCTTACTTCTGATTGTAAACCTTGATTATTCTGAAGCTCCATTGGTTTTCAAACCGTTTTTACTGGATTTATGAGACCAGACCACCGTCGTTTCTAATTCTTGTTTCCTCGTGAAACGTCATCCTCAGCCCTAGAACTGTTCCAATTCACAAGAACAGCAGACCGAGAACGGACAAAGTCCCCGGATGTTGTTCTTGCCCCTCCCTCTTTACCCAGCATGCATCAGAGCAGACTTGTCCATTCTCCAGACAGACAGCTTTCCCAGCATGCACTGTGGCAGCAGCAGCTTCCAGGTTAGCACTCACAGAACTTAGTATCAAGTTAAAAGTTCACTTTTCTGTTGCTCAATAAAAGCTTCTTTTCTGTTGCCGTTGTTAAATAAAAGCAAATTTTAAGGTCGCCCCGCAGACGGGGCTACCGTAAGCCCGCAGGAGACAGACGGGGCTACCGTAACTGGCCGCTACCGTAACTGGCAGGCGGCAGCCGGGGCTACCGTTAGCCCGCAGGCGGCAGCCGGGGCTACCGTTAGACCGTATTGTTCATATTAAGCCACTTCTGCAACCATGAAGACAGTAAAAGCCCTGGTCTCTGCAGTACTGGGAGTTCTGGGTAGAAACGCCGCCGAGGCTTAAACTGAAACCGCTGCTGCCGACCGTAGAGTTTTATTTCATCCTTTGCATCAATATCCGACCTTCCCTCAGAGTCTCCTGGCTCCGCCCACTTTGGACACTCAGAACCAAACAGATTTCAATGGAAGACGCCAAAGGCCCGAAGTTTCTGTTCCGTTTGGGTTTTAGCCGCTCATTGAGCGAACCCAGATGACCTCGGTGAATCCGTTCCCGGTTTCACAGAAACATTCCTCCCTGCGGAGCAGGAAGATGGATGCTGAATATCACCGCCATCAATCACAGTCAGGATGACATGAAAGCAGCTCGGGGACACGGCGGAGCAACCAGGAGGCCGAGATGGATGATTTCTGACAGGCTGCTAATTCAACCACAGAACGCCGCCAGGATCGGCTCTCAGTCTGTTCACGCGGATGTTTCACCTCATCCAGGTTGAACCGCTCTGCTGAGGATCTGAACCCATCAATAGTCAGAGGCTACAGAACAGACATGTTTACGGTCTAC
This sequence comes from Cyprinodon tularosa, assembly GCF_016077235.1. Lineage (NCBI taxonomy): Eukaryota > Metazoa > Chordata > Actinopteri > Cyprinodontiformes > Cyprinodontidae > Cyprinodon > Cyprinodon tularosa. Next base: position 379,221 of record NW_024039283.1, on the reverse strand, counting down.
TGATCCGTTCCTGGAGATTTAAAGGTGAAGCCAGATTCTGGAGAGAGCAAATCATCAGGAATCATTAATGAACTTCAGTTGGTTTAAACCAACAATAAAAAAAAAAAAGTTGCTGAGAAGAAACCAAATAATCTGATGTTGAGGGTTTTATCTCCTCCACAGTGAGGTTAAAATGATGGTTGAGGCGCAGAGACCTCCTACATCCTTGATGCTAACACCAATGCTGGAAAGTAACATTTGAGTATCTTTACCTGAGAAAGTTTTTTGGCCATTAGGAACCTGTTAGTTCTTTGTTGTTTTTAACTTAGCTTTATAATCACTGTTGCTGTTTTTCTTACTTGAAATGAAATTCCATCATGGCAGATAGCAGCTCTTAGGACTGAATCTGGACGCCGTTTCTTTTTGATAAAGCTTCTAGTTAGAGTGGCTCAGGTTATCCTGAGCTATCTCTATAGTTCTGCTGCTATAGGCTTAGACTGCTGGAGGACATAGGGACCCCTTTTTCATCATTCTGCTTCATTCTATCTCTATTCTCCCACTCTGCAGAATCTATTAGTTCAATCTCTAACGTTCTGCTCTCTCTGCTTTTTCTCATAGTAGCTTCATCTGGTCTGTTCCTGTTTGGCTGTGACTCCATCCTGGAGAGAAATATCAGCTGTGCTGCTGCCATCAAAACCTTTGTTTCTAGATGTTGGAGCTTGGCCTGTTTTCCAGTGTAGTCCTGTTTCTCTGACTGTGACTAACTGGATGTGCTCTCTTCATCCTCTGACATGGGAGCTGGCTCGGAGCTCGTCTGCCTGGCTGTGTTTTTCCTGGACGGGGCCGCCTGTGGAGCTGGTTGACAGTTGCCTTTTGTATCTATGCTTCTTTTTCTATGTCTGCTTCTGTCTCCTTGAACCCCAGTGGGCCTCAGCAGATGGCCGCTCACACTGAGCCTGGTTCTGCTGGAGGTTTCTTCCTGTTCAAAGGGAGTTTTTCCTCTCCACTGTCGTTACAAGCATGCTTAGTGTGAGGGATTGCTGAAGAGTCAATGAGTCGATGCAATCAGCTGGTTTTCCTTAGATAGAAAACTTTGAATCGCTCTGACTATCAAGGGGGCGGGATTGTTATGGTGGAAGGTTCACAAGCAAGTTTGGTTGTAGCCGGTTTGTGGGAAGCATCTTGCTAACCAGTTAGCATCTTAGTGCTAGCAGGTTCCCAATGGGAAATTCCATTGGGACCAAGTAGCACTAAATTGGTGACTTAGAAACGACGCTGTCAAGGAACGCTATGGACAGCGGAAACATGCAAGAGGAGGAGAGTTTAGTGTCGGAGGTCGTGGATGAGTCTCCTCCGTCATCCATTTTTTATTTAGAGGAGGAAAGCGGGGACGAAGATGTTGTGGAAGAGGACGCCAGGGCGGCAGAAGCTTGGTTTGGTGTAGAAGGCTTCCAGCCGTACATGTTTGAGCCCTTGCCTCGCAACGCTGCCAGTTCTGTTAGCTCTACGCCTGCCGAAGACACAGACGTCCATCCCCGTGAACACTGGGACGCAACTCAATGGGAAAGGAAAGGATTCTGATTTCAACCGTTGCGTATATTAGCTGCGACATATGAATCAAGATGCTATGACCGAAAACATTTGATTGACAGATGACTGTTGATCTATGATTGGACGAATTTAGAAGTTCAGGCTGACACTTAATGGAAAAAAACACAGATTTTAAGATAGGATTTTTTTTTTTTTTTAAATAGAATTTTTCTAGATTTTAGGACAATATCATCTGATAAAGATTACATTTATATCCATGTTTAAGCCAGAATGATTTGACATTTAAATATTATTTCCCTACGACTTGGTTCTTTAAAATTACTCTGAACATTAGACACAAATGTTCTGATATTACAGAATGTAATACTGTTAAATGCATGTACTTTGGAGGATCTGACTATGAGTATCAATACTTTCACTCAAGTACTACTGCTGAGTACTTCATCCACCGCTAGGTACCACAGCGATCTGCTAAACTGCTGGGTGTTTAATCCTAGAGGCTTATCTGTAAGGTCAATCCTCCAAAACCCAACATTTCATCCAGTAATGTTGGAGGAGAAGGAACCAAGGAGTCTAACCCCACAGCATGATCCCCAACGCACCGAGCCTTACACTGTCAGACAGGAACCCAGATCCAGGCTGATCCAGCAGCTCCAGATCAACTCCTCAAGCGTTCCCTCTGCAGCTCACCTGAGGTGCTTCCTGCCTCCTCGAAGTCGATGTTCCCCAGGTGCAGCACTCCAGCCACCACCCGGAACAGATCCAGCTTCTCCGTGTCGCCCAGACCGATCTTCTTCATGGCGACGCACATCCTGTTGAAGTCGCCGTGGTCGTCCAGCAACGGGTCCTTCAACGGGCCGGATTTTGCGTGCTGAGGAACAAGAACAGAACGATTACCCAGTCTGACGGCGCTCAAGTGCTTCCTGACCAGAAGGGGGCGCTGTTAGGTTTAATTTGTTAATTTCACTGCAAAGAACAAGAGAGGAATAGGAGGAGCTCTGAAATCCTCCGGACGAGAACTCTGCGCTACATCTACACCTGATGGACGAAGGACCAGAATGCATGTGTGTCACAGTTAGTGCAGATAAGCCCCGCCCCTTCCGCAGAAACTCTGCTAGCAGCTAGCAGAGCGAGGTGCGTGAGAACGCTGGGACCCTTTTTCCACCTGGATCCCCGCTCTTTTTGGCCCTCATGTCCCTCCGTTGTCGCACGAACTTGCCCCCACTTCCTCGCCGCCTCGGCCCTATTGTAGAAGCAGTTTTATTGTCTTATATATCTTTACACGTGGCCCTATACTTACTTAGCAACAAAACAGTACATTCTGAAGGTCAAGTATGAGTCTTAGCAATAATAAAGTCCCTAATGTCTAATTCGTACGCAACTAGATGATGTATGAGGAGGTTTGGCATAAACAGAGAACATCTGTATAAACATTCCTCCGAGTGTCAAATCGAGCGCCGGCGTCGACCAGCACACGGAAATTCCAGTAAGCTTTCGACATGGTATTCCTGTGCATGTGCAGTTACGTAATGCGATGTGGAAACTATAAATGCCGCCTGAAATGGACTGAAGGTTGGGGGATAACTGAATTGTGACGATGCGTTGCTGGATGTATGAAGTGTTTAAGACAGCTGTATGAATTCGGTTTTGTAATTAAATGTGCCCCCCCCCTCCGGATGATAAAATGGTGTGAATCGTGGGCTTCTTTCTGTCGTAAGGGAATTCTACCAATGAGCTTCCATAGTATCTAGGCATAGGGCTGGGCGAAATAGAAAAAAAAATGCATATTGATCGATATCGATAATTATTGAAAAGATTTCAAACCATATTTTATGTTCAGCTCTGCCTGGACTTTTTATAATATTGCTAAATGATTTAATTTTAATAAAAAACACAAACACAGACTTCCAATTAAAACTTTATTTAACCAACTTTTTTAACCATAACAGAATTGTTTTAAAGAAAAATAACTTAAAAGCCCTGAGTTATGTTATTAAATACTGACAAAAAATAAACTAAAGTGACCAGAAAAGGGACCAAAACAAAATATAACAAATAAATAAATTCTCTCAATTGTTAGAACTACGTGGGAAACTGCCCAGAGCTGAAAATATATATATCTATATATTTCCCGAAATTCCCGAAGATCCCTCGGAGGACGACGCAGAGGCGCGCCGGGGCCTACACAGCTCGTACTCCTGCGGGTGTGAGCGGCCGAGATGATAAAAAAAAAGTTGGTTGCGTTATCAGACTTTGTTTTCATTGGTTCCCGACACATTTTACAGATGACTGTGGTTTGTTTTTGGTCCGACTTGCCATGACCGAAATACTGCCGAACTACAAAAACCCTTCTTTGGAACAATTTCCTCCGCCTCTCCTTGCTGCACATCTTCATGTGCTCTGTGTTGTGGTTTGAGAGGGCGGCGCTTGGTGACAGCATGCCTGGGTCCGCGATTGTGATTGGTTGGGAGGAAGCAATGACTAGCATAAACCTACATGCTAGGCTACAATGAGAAGGAAGGAAAACTGCGTTTCTTTTTTATCCAACTTTTATCGACCCTCTTTTTTTCTATTGCGCCACATGTCTATCGATCGATATATATCGTTATTGAATTATCGCCCAGCCCTATCTAGGCCCACAGCTCGTTCCTGATTGGCCCTCTGGCGTTGTGGCGTGGGATAACATAGCGCAGACCACGCTTTAATATTGGGCAGAAAATATCTGCGATAAGCTCACTGCGACACGCTGCTGGGGGAGGAGAACCAGCTCCTAACAAAGAACCCAAACGACCCCCCATTACTAAGGGGTAGACCTAGTAGTCAGGTTCAATTTGCATGTTTTCTATGCTAAAACAAGGCTCTGCTTTTGGTTCACTCTATAAAGCCTGGAACTCAACGCTATTTCTGACATTTTGAATTGAAAAAGCTTCCTGGATGGGAAGCGTAAATTCTTCAAACTTGGAAACAAAATCCATTGGATTGGTTTTTAACTTTTTAGGAATGAGGAGTTCTGAACTGAAGCCTTAGGAAGAGTGATGAGGAGGCGGAGCTGTAAATCTGAGCTGCACGCTAAGAGGCGACTCACACCGGGCCGCCATATGGTCGTCATGGAGATTCTCTCCACCTTCAACCAACAGGGACAGGAACTCAGACTCTTATGCTGCGTTCACACCGGGGGCAGCTGGCGCGACAGAAGCAGCGAGTTTACATGCAAAGTCAATGGTTGACGCGCGTCAAGGCGCAGCAAAAGGTCCCGCGGCGCGTTTCGAGCAGCAAGCGCAGCGCGTCTGAGCAGCTGAAGCAGCGCGTCGGGCGCGTTTTGGCATCTGACGCGCGTGACGCGCCGCAAACGCGCTGCTGCTCGAGATGGAAAAATTGAATTTTTGCTGCTCGACGCGCCGCGTCAACCAATCAGAGAAGCTGATCTGGGAGCTGGCTGGGAGAGAGACACAGCGCTGATGATCAGAGCGCTCTGATTACTCCTCTTAAACAGTTTATTAACGCATAATTAACTTAAAATATATACATCTGCCGGCAGAATATGTTCGCTTTTATTATTCTGGTGCCTGCAGATCGGATTATTTAGATGAAAAACACCTACCTGGATTCCTTCTGTCGGCGCACCGCTGGTATGTGGGGGTCTGAGCGGCTCCGACAGAAATAACATTGGGAGACAGGATTGTAATCTGGATGAACTGACTGCACTGATGAAGTTTTCAGGTGTATTTTCTCACTTAAAAACATATTAAAACTACTTTATTCCCACTGATCACAGCAAATATAGCTGCAAGGCAGAGAAAGGATAGAGTAGCTCTGCCCAACGCGCCTCAGACACACTTTTGGACCGCGCAGCCAGAGCAGCAAAGCTGCTTCAGCCGCGCGTCAGAATTCACTGGTACAAGCAGCAAAAATGAAGCAGCAGACGCGATTTTGCTGCTTTTGCTGCCCCCGGTGTGAACGCAGCATAAGAAAAGTCTAACAGCTCTAAAGGTTAAAAGATTAAGACATTCATAAAGGGTCAAACTGCTCCCCCTGCTGGCAGAATGTGGTCAAACACATGCAGAGTCAAATCATAGAGATTTTTCCCTCCAGACATAAATCCTGATATTTTGCTCTAATGTGTTTCCTCTTCTGGAAGCTAAGTCAGACCTTCAACTACTGGTACCTGAAGCGGGTCGCCTGCCCCAAACCCATGAAATCTGGAGCCTCCTGATCCATCCGCTGCACAGCAGCTCAGGATCAGCAGAAGCTTTCATGTTTTCCTCCCAGGTGTGTTTAAAGGAACATATACCGGGTCGATTTCATCCAATAAAACGGTTCAGTCTCCTCTGCCGGGCTGAATTACCTCTGAGCTCTTCCGGTTCTGCATGATTTGCCGATCCGTGTCTTTGGTGGCGAAGAAGCGGGTGCATCCTCTGCTCAGGTACTGCAGGAGAAGCAAAGGAAAGAAAAGGCAGAACATGTTGGGGTTTACCAGAGGGATGTGATTTCCTGTAGAAACAAAGCAAATCCAGCTTAAGAAATGATTTCTCCCTGGATGAAGGAGATCAATCAGATCTAATAATTAGTTATTGGCAAAATGCATCCTACAGATACAATAAATGAAGCGTTTCAAACTTTTAGGTCGAGTTTCTCCAAACCCTTAATTGATGGGTAAGGTGGCGGATGTGTGATGCTGAGGGCCTGTTCTCCTGCTTAGCTCCTGGGAACCAGGAGATGAAGGTTGCTTTCATATCTGGTCATAAACGTCAGCAGCTGACCCGTTTAGAGACGCTCCTTCCTGGAGTTCCGTGTCTCTGTGTTCGGAACCGCTAAAGGAAATCGGCCGACAGAACTTCCTGTTTTCCTTCTGGGTTCTGATCCGCTGCTTCAATCTGCGCATAAAGCAGCAGAGCGAGCAGAACCTCTGATCCATGTGGAGAGCCTTTCAGACCGAACCCATCCAGGTCTCGCTGCTCACTGGGGGCTCTATGGAACATCTACTTCTTGGGTTTGGCCGAGGTTTCCCCGCTGGACCCGGAACAGAGTCGCAGTCTACTAGCCTGGTGAGACCATCCTGATCTCGCGAGCTTTCAAGGTTTCAATCGCAGATCAGTCTGGAGACTCTCCGTTAAAGAAAATTTGGAGCCGTTCACCAAACGAACGTCCAATCAGCGTTAGCTTTGAGGCGGGTTGAGGTGTGACACAACGAGAAGCGCGACAGTTCAGTCTAAAGAACATGGCGGCTTCAACCGATGAAACTAGCGTTAGCGTGGCTATCGAGCAAGTTTTATCGGAATTACAGAGTATTTCTTCACTGAAAGAAGAGCAAAACACTGCTCTGGAGGCTTTTCTCAGAGGAAAAGATGTTTTTGCTCTTCTCCCGACTGGTTTCGGCAAGAGTTTGATCGATCAATTGGCTCCTCTTCGTCGTCGCTCTGTTAGTACGTCATATGCTTCATTGATCTGATTGGTTTATTTGGCCCGTCTATCACCAACATAGACCAATCAGCTAACCAGTATTTTCGCCCCTTCCCAAAATTACTTCAACGGAAGGTTTCCAGATGGAAATGCGGAGCAAATCATAATGGTGGAGTCAGGTTAGCAGTCTAAAGGAACCCACAGACCTTCACAGCAGCTCAGTAGGTTCTAAGGAGACTGTGAAAAAAGTTAAAATCAATCCTCTGGACTTTGTTTCCAAGTTTGAAGACGTTTCTCTTCCATCCAGGAAGATTTTTCAATTCAAAATGTCAGAAATAGCGTTTAGTTCCAGGTTTTATCCAGCAGCCCAACAAAGCCTGGTTTTAGTTTAGAAAACATGCAAATAGAAACGGATGAACGGGTCCCCCCCTTTGGAATGGGGGTCAATTGGCTTCTTTGTTAGCCTGCAATGTCTCATACCTGTCTACACTGCAAAAACAATCTAGAAATCAGTAAAAAAAAATCTAAAATTAAGTGTATTTACCCTTAATTTCAGTAGGTAAATAAGACAATTTGCCAATGGAATGAGTATATTTACTCCTAAAGTAAGATAATTAGATATTATGCACTTAAAATAAGACACTGGAATAGTTTTTTCTTGTTTTAAATATAAATTATCTTGTTCTATTGGCAAAGTGTCTCAAAAACCCTTATTTTAAGCAAAAATTACTTAATTAGATTTCAGTTTTTTGCAGTGTATGTCTCTGAAAGGGGGGTCGTTAAAGGGAATAGTTGGTCTGGCTGAATAGGGGAGGTCTTCTGTTCTCCTGTAAAGGGGTTGGAGCTGTGACGATAGCGGGAAGGAATCAACTCTATCGCTGCATTGGAGGTTTTTGAAAGCTGGAATCTGAGTCAACCTGCTCTGTTTAAGGTTGGTTTTTCTTTCTTAACTTTTTTTCTTTCTCCGTTTCAATTTGCATGTTTTCTAAACAAAAACCAGGCTTTGTTGGGCTACTCTAAAAAAAACCTGGAACTAAACGCTATTTCTTGACATTTTGAATTGAAAAAGCTTCCTGGATGGAAGAGAAACGTCTTCAGACTTAAAAACAAAGTCCAGAGGATAGTTTTTTTTACTTTTTTGGACCAACTCTGACCTGGATGACTGAGACCATCATGTTCTAAGGAAATAAAGTTTTTCCAGGGAAGCCGTCTAGAAAGGTTCTGATATCTGGTCCGGATCGTTTCCCGCTGGAGATCTTCTCTTTTTCTAAACTCCTGCTTCTTCTTTCCAGAGGTTTTCTGTCTGAGCATCGTTTCTGTCTTTAAGCTACTTTTTGTATTTGCTGCAGATTTAATCCTTTGCAGCCATTTGCATCCTTTATTTTCCAGTTTTCCTCTCCATCTTCGCTCCGGTCTGCTGCTCCTTTCCTTTCATCTAGGACTCGTTGCATTTTTCGCTGGCGGCTGTTTGATGAAACGTTCTTCTGGGCCGAGCTTTAATAGGAGCCGCTGCATGGCTGACCCGATACTCCTGGTAATCGGATTACCTTACATCTTTCACTACCTTCAGGGTCTGATGGGTGGAAAGGCTGCAGCTGAATGAACATCAGCGATCATTAAATCTCTTTGGAGGGATAATGATCTGCTGACGGACCCTGATGGAGCCAGAACCAGAACCCGGCTAATCTGGAACCACGCTACTGAGGAAAGGCGGTAAAAGCAGAGCTGCAGCCTGTAAAGAGATCAGGAGCTTTGCTGCATCGCCTAAAGAATTGATGGGAGCAGAATAAATAGAAAGATCCACCCAGTTTTATTAGAATGTTCTGGACTTTTAGAACTGATAAAACTCCTTCATTTAAAACAGATTAAAGATCCAAACTGTGTTTCTCTCATTCCTGGAAAAAACACTGAACTAATCCTGGTGATAAATTACTCTCTGCTGCCCCCTAGTGTTTGGAACAGACAGCTTCCTGCCAGGATGAGCTGATTTCCTGCTGAACAGAAGGTCTGAGATGTTCTGAGCGTCTTGGTGGCTCCATGAGGGCCTGAAGGCCGAGGAAGGAACCGAAGGAGCCGGAAGCAGGAAGGAGCCGGAAGCAGGAAGGAGCCGAAGGCAGGAAGGAGCCGGAAGCAGGAAGGAGCCGGAAGCAGGAAGGAGCCGGAAGCAGGGAGGAGCCGGAAGCAGGGAGGAGCCGGAAGCAGGGAGGAGCCGGAAGCAGGGAGGAGCCGGAAGCAGGGAGGAGCCGGAAGCAGGAAGGAGCCTGAAGCAGGAAGGAGCCTGAAGCAGGAAGGAACTTGAAGCAGGAAGGAGATGGAAGCAGAAAGGAGCCGGAAGCAGGAAGGAGCAGGAAGGAGCAGGAAGGAGCCGGAAGCAGGAAGGAGATGGAAGCAGGAAGGAGCCGGAAGCAGGAAGGAACCGGAAGCAGGAACGAGCCGGAAGCAGGAAGGAGATGGAAGCAGGAAGGAGATGGAAGCAGGAAGGAGATGGAAGCAGGAAGGAGATGGAAGCAGGAAGGAGATGGAAGCAGGAAGGAGCCAGAAGCAGGAAGGAGCCAGAAGCAGGAAGGAGCCGGAAGCAGGGAGGAGCCGGAAGCAGGAAGGAGCCTGAAGCAGGAAGGAGATGGAAGCAGGAAGGAGATGGAAGCAGGAAGGAGATGGAAGCAGGAAGGAGCCAGAAGCAGGAAGGAGCCGGAAGCAGGGAGGAGCCGGAAGCAGGAAGGAGCCTGAAGCAGGAAGGAGCCTGAAGCAGGAAGGAACTTGAAGCAGGAAGGAGCCGGAAGCAGGAAGGAGCAGGAAGGAGCAGGAAGGAGCCGGAAGCAGGAAGGAGATGGAAGCAGGAAGGAGCCGGAAGCAGGAAGGAACCGGAAGCAGGAACGAGCCGGAAGCAGGAAGGAGATGGAAGCAGGAAGGAGATGGAAGCAGGAAGGAGATGGAAGCAGGAAGGAGATGGAAGCAGGAAGGAGATGGAAGCAGGAAGGAGATGGAAGCAGGAAGGAGCCAGAAGCAGGAAGGAGCCAGAAGCAGGAAGGAACCGGAAGCAGGAAGGAGCAAGAAGCAGGAAGGAACCGGAAGCAGGAAGGAGCCGGAAGCAGGAAGGAGCCGGAAGCAGGAAGGAGCCGGAAGCAGGAAGGAGCCGGAAGCAGGAAGGAGCTACTTCCAGTTCCTCCTTCTGTCCTATGAACTCCTCTGGATTCAATTTAGGTCCATTATTGATAAAAGCAAAAAAATAAAAATAAAAAATAAAATAATAATAATAATAATGATGCTAAATAGAAAGAAATGAAACTTTGAAAATGTTTTAAGAAAAAAAGGTTTTAAAATGCGTTTTTTCATTTTCTGCGTGGGGGAATACAGATGCGTTTCTATAGCAACGGCATTTTTATTGGTTAAGAGAAAACGTCAAGATAGGGTGATCTGAGGAACGCTATTTGAAAAGAGTAGAATCTGTAAAAATCTATCTGAGAAATATAAAAAAAAAACTGAAAATATTAAATCTGTAAAAAAATAAATATGTAAAATAGCTAGATATTTTTATAAAATATGAAAAAAATACATAATAAAAAAATAAAATCTGAAAGAAAATGTCAAAACTGTTTTGGAAATTCTGTTTTTCTTTTAACAATATTGGACCAAAACTGTCTCCATAGCTGAAGTGCTTCCAATCTAAGCACATAGATCTATGTGACCTTCCTGTGTGATTGACCAATCAGCCGACAGGAAGAAAGCAGCTGCTGCAGCAGCTTTGAGTCGCTCAGCAGAAACTGATCTGGTTCAGAGTCTGAAAACTTTAGAAAAAAGTGGTGGATTTTTTCCAAATTCAGCAGCTTTCAGGCGCCCAGACTCCAGGCTAATAGCTCTGATCTCTCGCGTTTATCCAAACAGATCAGCAGAACATGAACGTTGGTACCCTGAACGTATCCGGAGAGCTGAGGTGGAACTTCTGGCGGATCTCCTCTGGCGCTCCGGCACACAGGCGGTAGAAGATGTGGTAGTTCCTCTCCTCAGAGCTTTGTCTGCAAATCCTTGATTTCTCTAAGAGGTAGTGGGACACAAACCCTCCGACGACGGCGTTCTGAAAGAAGAGGAAGACAGCAGTCAGATTTCACTGAACACAGAACCAGTAGCAGGACTGGGAATACTGGGACCTCATGTTAAAGTTCAAATGGTCGTATACCAGCAAAGTTAAACCATTTTCTGTGTCTGATGGTTGCAATAATACGGAAGCCGAGAGCGGCCATACTAGACTTTTTTTTTTTCTCCTTGAGATAATGACTTAACTATCTCGTTATCACGGTTAAACCATTAATTGTTTTCTCAAGATAAGATAATTATTTCACTATCACGAGAAAACAGTTATTGATTTCCTGAGATAACGAAATGATTAACGGAGGCAGAGGTCTAATTGCTTATAAGTCAGAAGTGGAAGCAAATCATCAAACCAACAATGTCTCGTTACCTAAAAGTTCAACACAGATAATTTAAAAAATTTCACATTGACTAATAAATCCTCTCCCGCTGTTGTGATATTGAAGGATGAAATCAGTTTTAACAGCAAGCTTTTGTTATCTTAAGATAATGAGAAAATTAACTCGTTTTCTCAAGAAAACCACCGTGAAAAAAGTATCTGAGGGAAACTCAAGCTCTCGGCTTCCGTACAATAAGTCTTAATTAGACCTGAATGAAGTTTGAACCGTTACTATTAACCAGCTCTAAGGACAGACGTCGCTCCTTCACCGCAAAAACTGAAAAATGAGGGAGGCAGTCTTTCTTTAATTATTTTTTCTGTTTTTTTATGACTTTAATCTTTAATATTTTATTCTCCTAATGTTGCGACTTTGAAATGTTATGTTATTCTCCTAATGTTGCGACTTTGAAATGTTATGTTATTCTCCTAATGTTATGACTTTGAAATGTTATGTTATTCTCCTAATGTTATGACTTTATAAAAAAAAATAGAAACTCTGGCCTGGCCCCAATACTGCGCCGTAGATAAAAACAGATTGGGAAAAAAATAAATAAATAATAAAATAAAAATAAATAAATAATTAAAAACAGAGGGGAATACCTTCTCATTGAAGTGGATCTCCACAAACTTCCCGAAGCGGCTGCTGTTGTTGTTCCTGACGGTTTTAGCGTTTCCAAACGCCTCCAGCAGGGGGTTTGCTGCACAAAGCAGACGCTCCAGTTAGGAACAGCATTTCTACATCATTGGATTTTATGACGTTAAAAATATTACCTTCCACTATCCTCTCATCGATGTCCTGCCCGGTCCCGTAGGACGTCGTTAAGTATCTGAAAAAGTGACGGACGACACTTTAGATCAGAGCCGACATTATAAACAAAACCAGGAAAAAAAAAAAAAACAAATAATCCAAACTCAGGACTCAGTAACTAAGAGGCAGCAGGAGAAAAAGGCTCTGCATCAGCAGCGCTGCTCCTGCTCCTCGAGACGCGCTGCAGGACTTTTTGATGCACATCAACCATAAACTATGCATGGAAACGTGCTGCTTCTGCTGTTAAAAGCGCGTTAATTAGTGATGACAACATCAAAGCCCTGTGAACCAATTTGACACAAATAACACTGCGCTCGACACATTTGAAAGTTTAGAATGGCGGCCTCTGCTGGATGCTTTTAAAACTACAATTGAGTGGGTGTCCTAATGTCCGCATTCCAAAAAGGAAAATTAAACACAATCTACTGGACTTAGTTTCCAAGTTTGAAGACGTTTCTCTTCCATCCAGGAAGCTTTTTCAATTCAAAATGTCAGAAATAGCGTTTAGTTCCAGGATTTTATAGAGTGGCCCCCAAAAAGCCTCATTAATGCCGAGAAAACACAGACTGAAGCAGGAAAACAAGCTTTACCACTTAATTATTGGAGGTTTATTTGGTTAAACACATTTTATTGTTTTTATTTAAGTCCTCCGAGTCTAAATCCATCTGCTGTTGTTCACTTTAAAGTGATTTATACATAAAGTTGGATTGGAAGATATGGAGAGAATTTTGGTTCAATATTGTTGGAAGCAAATGACAAGTTTTTTACATTAGAATGAAAATAAAACACAAAACTGAGAAAAAGGTTTTACTTAAATGAACTTTTATTTTTTTCAAATGTTATTTTTTGAGAAAAATATTAACAGATTTTATGTTTTGAATTTTTTTTAAATGTTTTTTATATATGTTCTTTTTTTCATATCAAGTTTTATGATGTTTATCTTTTTCAGATTTAAAATTTTTAAATGTTATTTTCTGAGAAAAAGTAACAGATTTTATGTTTTCACATTTTTTTGTAAAAATGTTTTTTTTATATATATTTTTTTCAAGTTTTATGAAGTTTCTTTTTCAGATTTAAAAATTTCAAAAAATTTGTCTTAGAAAAACATGAACAGATTGCTTTTTATATTTTTTTTCATATCAAGTTTTATGAAGCGTATTTTTTTTTTATTTTATCTTCATATTTTTGTTGCGTTCCAGGCTTTTCCTTCGCCTCGAGCTTCTTTTCCGAACATACGACTGTTCAACGCAAACATGCGGAACCAGTTATTTGTGATAAAATATATCTGATGAAACTGTTTTAATAAACGTTTTTTTTATTAATCAAACATCCAAATCAACAAAGGCGTGAAACGCAGCAGATCGGATCCGGCTCCACAGCGGAGCTGCCGGCTTCATCCAAACCCACCTGAGAACAAACTTGGTGTTTTCCGTCTTTCCAGCTCCAGACTCTCCTGAGACGATGATGGACTGGCTCGTCTTCAGGACCTTCATGTCTCTGTACGCCTTATCAGCTGCAGAGACACACGGACACAACCTCATTATGGAGTCAACTTAGTGCCATTATTCTAGCAAAGAATAATGGTACGAACTACAAAATGATATTAAAAATGCCAAATCACTGCACATGTTTAAGAGAATGTTAAAGACTGGATTCTTGAAGAAGTATGAAATAGTAAGAAGTGAGCTCATACTATCGTTGTTTAGTTGAGATTGACGACTGACTTTGTTTTTGTTGCAGAAGATAACCATTTTTTTTAGTTTCAGAGCTGAGAAAAAAGGGGCAGATATAAGATTTTTTTCTTCTTTCTGCTGCCTTTCATTTCATTTTGTTTTAAAATGTTGAAATACATATGTAGTATGTCTGTGTGTATATGTATGTAATGTATACAGATGGATATGTAGGTATGTATGGATGGAGGTGTATTTTTTATTTTTTAGTATATCAAAAATTTGATAGGCTGTTTTTTTTTTTTGTATTCAATGAAATGAATGAATATAAAAAATAAAAAAAAAGAATGTTTTATAAATGGAAATAAACGACTGAAACGGTGAAAAACTTCCTTATTTAAAAAAAAGTTACTGATTTTTTTATATTAATATTTTTTCAAATTTCCTTTTTTTTTTCCCCCAAACAGATTTTACATTAAAATCTTTTCAAGTTTCTCTTTTCCAGGATGAGTTTTACAAATCGCACTTTTTACAGATAAAACTCTTTTTTTCCACTTTAAGGCCAATAAAAAAGCTCTATGTTGACAAACTGAAAAATAACTAAAAAAAAAAACTCCATTTGAAACATTTATATGAAAACATTGAAGAAAAAAAAAATACATCTGAAAAACATTTGACATAAAATGTGAAATAAAGTTACTGAAAAATAAAAATATGTACAACTTAGGGAAATAAAGCAAAATTATACTCAAAAATTTTCTCTGCTTAAGAAATTTTTCCTATTTCCAAAATGTTTTCTTCACAACAATAATGGACTCCGTGTGGTTTTCATCAACGATGACGAAATTATTTCATTTTTTTTTTTTTTATAACGATAATGAAAACTGAGGAGCTAAACGTGGATGTTTGCAGCAGCAGCAGCGGGGGAGAAAATAATCCACCATGAGGTCCCCCCCCCTCAGGGACATAAATCAATATTAACTTCCATATGCACATATTAAATTAAACTATTCCATATAATATGCTGAAAAATGTGCATAAACACTAGTGAAAAGCTCTCATAAAGCAGTGAAAACATTTAGCTCCTATATAACCAACTCAAAAGCTCTCATACAGAAACTGTTCATATAAACGGGTGAAAAGATTTACCTTTTAAACACGCTGCTAAAAAGCTTTTTGCAGATTTTAGTTAAAACAGAAAAAACTTCAGCTTCACAGGATTTTTGACTTTCCAAAAAAAACTGTATGTATTTATTTTTTAAGGTACATTGTTAGATGTAATATCTGCAAAAATATTAGCAAATAGCTGCTGAACATTCTGGAAAAAAGGCTGAAAACAAACCAGTGGATTTTGTTTTTAACACTGTTTGAATATTTGTAAATTGTTAGCTAAACATTTAAACATAAATTATAATCCATTAAGGTCGTCAAACCGACAGTCACGTTTATTTAACCATTTTGGATTTAAAAATATCAAATAATAAATGTTTCAAATGTTATATAGAAAAATAATGACAACTTCAAAATTCACAGGATTGGTTTATTTTTTCCCAAATTATGGGGAAACGGAATATGTCAGCTGACTGAAATATATGGTTCACCTAGTAGTGTTAATGAAAGGTAAAGCTTTTCACTAGTTTATATGAACAGTTTTCAATACTCTGTATGAGAGCTTTTCACTAGTGTTAATGCACAGTACATTATATGGAAGAGTTTAAAGGAATAGTACACCCAAAACATGATTAGCCTTCATTTTCCACTCACCCCCATGCTGAACAACACTCTGGAGTACTTTTTTGATATCTCAAATGCATCTGGAGATCTGGGAGGCTTCTTGCTGTCTGCTGACATTCAAATAATGGAGGTCTATGGCGCCCGAGGCAGAAAAGTCCATAAAAGTCCACAAAAAACGTGTCAATATTCCTCCATACTGCTCGTCCAATGTAATCCAAGAGTCCTGAGTGGGTAGCGTCCAGAATTTACTCGAAACGAAGTCATTTAGAATGTTTTTAGAGCATAAACAGTAGTGTATAGGATTTCCTGAAAGCGCGTTCACGACGCTACGGAAACCGCGGCAGACCAAACCAGATGAAAGTACGCATTCAGCGTCTGCTCTGCCGATAATGCAAGCGTAGAAGAAGAAATGTGCTGTTTACCTGTGCAAAGAAAGAAACAACGAAATAAAAATTTCTGAGGACTTCAGTGTTGAGGAAGAGCATGAGTTCTTTGCCGAGCTGAATGCGCACTTTCATCTGGTTTGGTCTGCCGCGGTTTCCGTAGACTCGTGAATGCGCTTTCAGGAAATCCTATACACTACTGTTTATGCTCTAAAACGTTCTAAATGACTTCGTTTTCGAGTAAATTATGGACGCTACCCACTCAGGACACTTGGAATACATTGGACGAGCAGTATGGAGGAATATTGACACGTTTTTTGTGGACTTTTATGGACCTTTCTGTCTCGGGCGCCATAGACCTCCATTATTTGAATGTCAGCAGACAGCAAGAAGCCTCCCAGATCTCCAGATGCATTTGAGATATCAAAAAAGTACTCCAGAGTGTTGTTCAGCATGGGGGTGAGTAGAAAATGAAGGCTAATCATGTTTTGGGTGTACTATTCCTTTAATATGCAGGGCTCGATGTTAACCATCGCCCGATCTCCCGGGGGAAGTAGTTTTTATTGTCGGGAGAGTACACATGTCGCAAAAAAAAAAAAACATCTATCACTCAAAATTACTTTAAAATCACCGACATTCACTGAAAACGACCCAGAAGCGTTGCCGGGGCCAATTTTGTTGTTTTGCACACATTCTCGCGTGATTTTCCACCAGATGGGGTGATTTTTGTCCGGGGATTTTTTGTCCTGCGCGAATCAGACACATTTTTTTCGACTTGGCAGACTAAAAAACAACAACAAAGCTATTTTACCCTCCACCCAGATAATTAAAATTAAAAACGATCGGTCAGGGATTAGGAAAATTAGCATAATCGTACGCCATGCGCACAGTGTAAATATGGCTACCATATGGCAGCCTTCTGTACAGTGATGCAGGTCATACATTAAAAAATTTTCATTATTTTTTTCTCTTAGACATCAGAGAGGTGCATTTAAATGTTATAGAGCTAAACATGTTAGATTGGTGACCTGCTATGTTATTATTATTGTCTTGTTGCTGCATTTATTTTGTCAGGGAAAACTAATCCTGATCAGTTAAAATGATGTCAGACTGTGGAAACCCTGAATAAAATAACTATGTATAACGATTCTCTAGAAAAGTCACATTATATTAATAGTATTATCTTGTTTTTTTTTAGATTTTTAACATTACAGTTTATATTTTTTCGAGCAAACAACAGTTTAAAGTAAAGTTAAGTTTGAAAAGAATGTGCAGGAAGGATTGAAAAGCATGTTAACACGGTAATGTAGGCTGGAGTTCATTATCTGACGCATGCAGATACACACCAGGAACCTGGAAACTTAAAAAATACTGAATTACAAAAAACATGTTTCATTGATATATATACAAAAAAATGAATATTAGGAACTATATTTATCAAACATTATTCTGGGCAAGTAAAAATTGTTTCTGGGCAAATGAAATGTGAAAGTGGTAAAAATCCTTAACGTCAACCCCTGATATGTGTCATATGGAAGTTAATTTTGATTCATGTCCCTGGGGGGGAACCTCATCATCCGGAATGGTCCGCTGCTGCATGTAATGCATAATTACTGGATCATCTGGAAACCTTGTTTATCTAAAATCATTCCTTTACTGGACTTTCAGTTAGCTCATCTGTCTGCTACATTAACCAAGATGATATGTTGAACCATTTTCACAACTTTTGTGACACACTTTTATAAAGTAGAGCATTAATTCATGAAAAAGTTTATTTAAATTCTATAAATCAAAGTTTTCGGCCCAACAGCAGTGATGATCTGCAGGCAGCATTCTATACCCAGTTATTGTAGATCTAGGATAGAGCTGCAGTCTGGGAAAGAATCTGGCTCGTATTGCAAATTGTAAAATTTGACCTTTTTTTGCAAGATAAAACCAACTAAAACTATTGTAATGACTAAAAAGTGACTTAAACTAATAATAGTTTTCGTTCTGAAGACTAAATCCAAGATGGCTGCCAAAAAAAAACAGTGAATGGAACGACAGTGACTCCATACTCTCCCAGGTTCTGCCGGTATCTCCAGAACCGGAACCAGTCCCAGCGCGGCGCAGCTTGACTCTTCGCTTCAACCTCTCCTACCTGCCGACCCCAGAAGCAGACTCCACGGTTTCTTACCGATGGCGTAGACGTGCGGCGGCAGCGTCCCCAGTGACCGGCCCTGGTACTGCTTGATGGTTTCTGCCGTGTAAAGCTTTGGGATGTCGTAGTACGGGTTGACTGCGATCAGGATGTTGGCGACGTACGTCTGAGAAGTAGAGACAACTCTTAGAACCGTTTGCTCCCGGATATAAACCCAGTAATTCACTGGGAGCTGCTCATCTTACTGGAAGGAACCGACAGAAACACAGGAGAATCCAGAATGAGCACAGTTCCACCTTCAGCCACTAGATGGCAGCATCCCGCTGCTTTATGTGGAAGCAAAGGACAGCAAAACTACTCTAACAATCAAACATCTGGTTAAACAATAAGAATGAAAGGTTTTTATGATGCAGAAAAGTGTTGGTCTTCTGAAGGATTGGGGATCTAGAAACATTTTTCTATGTGGATGTGAAAACCCCAAAGCAATAGAGGATTTGAAGGTGGATGTGACCCTGCATGATCAGATCAATGTTCTGATCTGGATGCTGAGGAGCTTTAGGATGATCTGAAGGAAACAATGGCGGACATTCTCACTCATCCAGGTGGTAGTCATTAAAAAACAAAACAATGGACTGTTTTTACAAGTTTGAAGACGTTTCTCTTCCCATCCAGGAAGCTTTTTCAAATTAAAATGTCTGGATTAGCGTTGAGTTCCGGGCTTTTATTGAGTAGCCCCAAAAAAAGCCTCATTAATGCTGAGAAAACACAGACTGAAGCAGGAAAACCATCTCCACCCCTTAATTATGGGAGGTTTATTTTGTTAAACACATTTTATTCTTTTATTGTTTTTATTTAAGTCCTCCGAGTCTGAATCCATCTGCTGTTGTTCAATTTAAAGTGGTTTATAAATAAAGTTGGATTGGAAGATATGGAGAGAATTTTGGTTCAATATTGTTGGAAGCAAATGACAAGATTTTTAACATTCGAATGAAAATATATGCAAAAAAGAAAAAAACAGTTTTAATCAAAAAGGTTTTGAGATCAACTTGTTTTTTTTAAATTAAATTTAAGATTTTATTTTTCAAATGTTTTTTTTTTTTTTTTGAGAAATTAACAGATTTTATGTTTTCACATTTTTTTAAAATAAAAATTTTTTTTTTATACATTTTCTTTTTTCGTATCAGGTTTTATGAAGTGTATCTTTTTCAGATTTAAAATTTTCAAATGTAACTTTCTGAGAAAAATATTTACAGATTTTATGTTTTCACATTTTTTATAAATTTTTTTATAATTTTTCTTCATATCAAGTTTTATGAAGTGTATCGTTTTTTTATTTTATCTTCAGATTTTTATTTTTCAAATTTTCTTTAACAGATTATGTTTTCACAATTTTGTTATAAAAATGTCTTTTTATAAATTTTCTTTTTTTTTTCTTATCAGGTTTTATTAAAGTGTATTTTTTCAAATTGTGTTTTCTCTTCGCCTCTGGGGGGCGGGCCTTCCTCTGGAGGAAGGAGTGACGATGTATTTCTATTGGTCGATGTGAGCATCAAGCGTGGCTCGAAGTGAAGAGAACGTGAAACACAATTTGGAAAGAATGCAAATCATAATCAAACCCCTAAAAAACAGAAAATAAAATTTGAAATATATACTTAGTTAAAAAAGCATAAAAAATGCTGGTATAATTTATTATTTTAAAAAAATCGATTTGAAAACACAAAAGTTACTCTTAAGCTTTTGTTTTGATTAAAAAAAATTCTCTGTATTTTGTTTTTGCTTTTTTATTGCTTGTAACAATAATGGAATAAAGTTCCCTCCATAGAACAGCGCTGGTCTGGTTCTGATCCAGACCTGAAACTAGACAGAGCTCCTCAGGGATCAGTTTTAGGCCCCTCCTGCTGTTTATTTTACTGGGATAATTTCTTTACAGCATGGTGTTTATTTTTATCTACTTCTTTATTCACTTTAACGATCTAAAGGGGGGGGGATGACTTTACATTTCATTAACTGTATTAGCTGCAACGCTAGAGGAACCAAGTTTGGACCTGCAGTGCCACAAATCTGTTTTTAAAGGAAATAACTTTTTTTTTTTTTTTTTTTTTTTATCAGAGAGTTGGATCAATATCATCATTAGCTTCTTTTAGCTTAGCCAGCTGGCCCAGATGAAGCACTCAGAGATGCTAACCCACGCAGCGTCACCGCGCGGCTGGATTACTGTATTTATGGGCTTTATTTTGGTGTCAGCAGGTCTTTAATCACACGTCTGCAGATGCTGCAGGGCGTCTTTAGGCTGACGAATACAAGTCTGAGGAAATTTCACCAGGTTCAGCTTCTCTTCTGGATGCAGGTGTTAGAAAAATGTATGTTATCGTTTTATGTTAAGTAACAGGCATTCGGCCTGTTAGGAATGTTCTGTTACGAAAAGTCAGGCTCTATCCAGTCATGTGTGTTTGCAGCTGACTGGTCGTCACCTGCAATAAAACTGCACAGGTAATGCTCTATCATGTGTTAACCTCTGACCCCTCCTGTTATCCTTTTGAAGTCCGATAATAAAAGAGGCAGAAAAGAGAGTAGACTACAGTCGCATCCTCTGTCTGTTCTCTTTCCTTTTCTGCAGAAAAGCAACTTATTTTGTTTGGTTTTCATTTCTACGACAATAAGGTTTTATTATTATTTAACCCCATCTGCAAGTCTTTCAGATTCTCCAGCATTACGCTGCCGCGTGTTATGCATAAGTCAGGCTGTCGTTGGACAGAAGTTTAGAAAGTTCTGCGTATGCGCCAGCGGTTTCGGAGATTTCGGGACGTCGGGCATATGCTGGCTAAATCTGCAAGGTGTGACAGGGACCTTACCTGCAACTTATGGCCCAGATATGGCATACGCTAACCTGACTCCGCATATCCATCTGGAAACCTTCCGTTGAAGTAATTTTGGGAAGGGGCGAAAATACCGGTTAGCTGATTGGCCTATATTGGTGATAGACGGGCCAAATAAACCAATCAGATCAACGAAGCATATGAAGTACTAACAGAGCAACGACGAAGAGGAGCCAATTGATAGATCAAACTCTTGCAGAAACCAGTCGGGAGAAGAGCAAAAACATCTTTTCCTCTGAGAAAAGCCTCCAGAGCAGTGTTTTGCTCTTCTTTCAGTGAACAAATACTCTGTAATTCCCATAAAACTTGCTCAATAGCCACGCTAACGCTAGTTTTATCGGCCTAAGCCGCCATGTTCTTTAGAATGAACTGTCGCGCTTCTCGTTGCGTCACACCTCAACCCGCCTCAAAGCCAACGCTGATTGGACGTTCGTTTGGTGAACGGCTCCAAATTTTCTTTAACGGAGAGTCTCCAGACTGATCTGCGAGTGAAACCTTGAAAGCTCGCGAGATCAGGATGGTCTCACGAGGCTAGGCATACGCCGGCATACGTCAGGAAATTTTCAGCATGCTCAAAATTTCTCGACGTTCTCGCCATAAATCAACGTGTTTCAGCACGTTATACGACTTATACAACGTATGCTAATGTTTTTGCCAGATATTTTGTACGTCAGGCATACGCTGGTCTGAATAGTCATGGTGTGACAGCGGCTTTATTCGATTTCTTTTTAAAGTTGTATTTCTGCATTTTCTTTTCAAATTTCGAACAGGAACATTACGTTCAAAAATAATGGAACAAACTTAACTCCGTACATCTCCTGCTTTAAATAGTTGGTTTTCTGTTGACTGTTAAACTTGGCTTTGTGTTTTCAGGGCTTTATAAATAAAGTGGATCCATGGCGATCATCATCAGCCCGTCTTCCTGTAAAGATTCACTCACATAGATTTTGTCCTTGCTGTATCGAACCCGGACGTTGTTCAGCAGAGTGGCTTCATTCAGGTACATCAGGGAGCCTGTGAGGGAGAGACGGGACACAGTGATGCAGAGCGGTGGAGCGCCACCTGCGGGATCGAAGGTGGAAAAGCATTCATCAGCAGAGACGGGACGACTGAAAGCTTACAGTTATCCTCCACATGTTTGTTCACGTCGTCCTCGGCAGGAAACACCTGGTTGACGGGAGCCAAGAACGTCTGCAGGAGGAGAGAAAGACGTCAGTGAACGCGGTTCCTAAACGCCGCAGCTGCCTGCGGCGAGGCGGATGAACCCAGAGCCAAACGCTGCTCTGATGGACGCCGTCAGCCTCAGCGTCTCCAGATCAGCCGTTCACTGCAGCGATGGATGCTGAGATAAAACTTCCATCCGAATTAAAATACCGTATTTCCTGGACTATAGAGTGCATCTCACTATAAGCTAACTAAGCTAACAGCTGTTAGCCAACCAATCAGGTCTGACCTGCACCTGATCAAAGCAGCGTTTCCAGAACTAAACCTGGAGGGAACGGATAAAGCGCCCCCTGCTGGCTAACAGCGTACGTAGCGGATCCCTTTTTCCATCTGCTTGGAAAAGCGACGGCAGAAAGGAAGCAATATTTTATGATAAATACAGATTTTGTAGCAAAAGGTTAACTTTCATCAAACAAATGCTAAAAGTTGACTTTAGATGGCATTAAATATAAACAAGAAGTTTTGTTAGTGCCTGTTTTTTTAATCATTCAGAACCAAAATCAGATCAAACAGGATTGAGGTGGAGAGAAGGTTTAACTATCAGCTGTTGAACCGTCCGTCCGTCCTCCTGATGATTTACTGATTCTGCTCCTTCCTGAAGCAGCAGGAAGTCCAGCCTCTGATGGACCTTCAGGTACCTGGAGAGGCTCTCTCTGGCCTCCATAATCTCCTCCTCTGGATGATGAAGAGTGGATTATTTGACCAGCTAAGCTGTTAAGGATGTAGATGGTCCGTCTCCATGGTAACCTTCCCTGGACAGACCCCTCCTGGGCAGTAAATCACAGAAATGTTTCTGTTTGGAGGAGGCGAGACCCTCGGTGTGTGCTCAGCGGGTGCCGTCTAATTCCTGGGTTATCTGCTCTGATCTAAGGTTTGAAAACTGTCTCCAAACCTCAGATCAGAGCAGGACTGATTCAGAGTTCCTCCACTAAAGCAGAACCAAACGGACCCCCCCTGCAGCAGCGGGACAGCAGGATCCGTTTATTCAGAACTCCTTTAGACAGAGCAAGAACTGCTTCTTCATGCTAATCTTTGCTCTGGTTCTGCAGCAGCAGTTCTTAGATACGAGTCCTTCAGAACCGCTCCCTGTCCACCAACAGCTGAACTCTCCTTCAGAACCCAGGCAGGTTCTGATGGAGCCCAGTTTTAGAACCGGCGGCATTTCATCTTGATCTGCAGATGATAATCCATGCCGTCCTCACAGCTGAGTTCTGGTGTCTGCGTAGGGGTTAGAGCAGCGCTGGATCCCCACAGCCTCCGCTCTGGGTCCCTGAGCACGCTGCTCCCACCAGGCACCGCACAATGGCAGCCCACTGCTCCCCAAGGGGAGGGGTTAAATGAAGAGAACACATTTCCCCCTTAAATCATCAGATCCGACTGGAAAACCTGCAAGTTTCAACTTTTCCTCCGTTTTCAGCACATTTTAAACCTTTGATGAAAAAAACAGACATGAGCAGAAAACCCAGGAATGTGTGACATCACTGTTTGCTCTGAGCACACACCGAGGGTCCCGCCTCCTCCAAACAGAAACATTTCTGTGATTTACTGCCCAGGAGGGGTCTGTCCAGGGAAGGTTACCATGGAGACGGACCATCTACATCCTTAACAGCTTAGCTGGTCAAATAATCCACTCTTCCTCATCCAGAGGAGGAGATTATGGAGGCCAGAGAGAGCCTCTCCAGGTACCTGAAGGTCCATCAGAGGCTGGACTTCCTGCTGCTTCAGGAAGGAGCAGAATCAGTAAATCATCAGGAGGAGCCAAGCGGGAGGAACCGAGCAGGAGCAGCATCCCGTTATCCATCATCCACTAAAACCCAGGAGGGGTCAGGGTTCCATCTGTTCCTGTTTGACGGCAGCTGAATAATTCCTGCCAATTCTTTCAAAGGTATTTATGAATGTTGGGTTTAATCTAATCTAATCTAATCCTTGAACACCTGCAGCTGCTGCGCCGTCTGTCAATAAATTCCGATCCATTGATTCATTTTAAGGAACTATTCGATCATTAATCCATCAAATATCAACAGATTAACCGATGAGATAATTCATCGTTAGTTGCAGCTCTCCATCGTCCAACATTGCTGCCAAAGCTTCACCAATCATGGGAAACATTTGGTCATGAAGGAAAAAGAGGAAGCATCTGAAAGGGTTAATAAACTGGAAGATGTAAGCCCCTCCCCTTCCTGCCAGGAGCTGACCTTAGCTTTAGCTTTAGCGTTAGCGCCGAGGAAGAGGAGAGAAAGAACGATGTCTCAACATGTCTAGAAAACTCTGAACTGCTTTAAATTTAAACATTTAAATGATTTAAAGAAAGAGGTTTTAAAAGCTAAACGACCATTGTTTGGTAAAAATGGCGGCGCCCTGCCTCTGCTGTAGGAGGCGGGGCCTTAAGGCCAGCTGGAGGCCTGGTCTCACCTTTCCCTTCTGCTTGAGGGGCTCGATGGTGAGGCTGTCCGCTCCGATGTCCACGATGGATCCCAGCTGGAACCCGTCCGTCGGATGAGGCGCCCACACCGCCTTCCCGTCCTCCATGATGGCGCCCTGCGAACCAGATGCACACGGCGGTTAGAGGTGACCTCAAAGGTCGTGTTTGGAGGAGGAGCTTCTAGTTCTGCTCCATGTAATCCGACCCAAACGGCCGCTGGGTTACATCCTGCTCAGATTAATGTTTAGACCCGAGTTTAAAGCAGCATTTAAGTCTGGTTTGGTTTTTAACGCAGACTAACCTGGACGTGGGTTCTGGATGGGTTCTGGTTCTGTTTCTAATCCTCTGGGTGGATTAGCAGCGGCTGTTTGGGTCGGATCACATGGACCTGCTGTAATCGTATCCTCGGTGCTTTTAGAGAAGCAACCGCTGCCAGAAAACCCAGAAGTTCCTCATTCAGACTATTGAGCACGGAGGAGGAGGTATGATGGTCTGACCCAGAGGGGAGGATGAACCGGGTCATCAACAGAACACTGATCAGACCAGCAGAGGCTGACAGAATTATTCTGGTTCTAATGATTCTGAACAACCAGAACCATCAGAACCTGCAGCTCCAGATCCATCAGAACCATTTAACGGCATCAGAACCTGCAGCTCCAGAACCATCAGAACCATTTAACGGCATCAGAACCTGCAGCTCCAGAACCATCAGAACCATTTAACGGCATCAGAACCTGCAGCTCCAGAACCATCAGAACCTGCAGCTCCAGAACCATCAGAACCATTTAACGGCATAAGAACCTGCAGCTCCAGAACCATCAGAACCTGCAGCTCCAGAACCATCAGAACCATTTAACAGCATCAGAACCTGCAGCTCCAGAACCATCAGAACCATTTAACAGCATCAGAACCTACAGCTCCAGAACCATCAGAACCTGCAGCTCTAGAACCATCAGGACCATTTAACAGCATTAGAACCTGCAGCTCCAGAACCATCAGAACCTGCAGCTCCAGAACCATCAGAACCATTTAACAGCATCAGAACCTGCAGCTCCAGAACCATCAGAACCTGCAGCTCCAGAACCATCAGAACCATTTAACAGCATTAGAACCTGCAGCTCCAGAACCATCAGAACCTGCAGCTCCAGAACCATCAGAACCATTTAACAGCATCAGAACCTGCAGCTCCAGAACCATCAGAACCTGCAGCTCCAGAACCTGCAGCTCCAGAACCATCAGAACCTGCAGCTCCAGAACCATCAGAACCATTTAACAGCATTAGAACCTGCAGCTCCAGAACCATCAGAACCTGCAGCTCCAGAACCTGCAGCTCCAGAACCATCAGAACCTGCAGCTCCAGAACCATCAGAACCATTTAACAGCATCAGAACCTGCAGCTCCAGAACCATCAGAACCATTTAACAGCATCAGAACCTGCAGCTCCAGAACCATCAGAACCATTTAACAGCATCAGAACCTGCAGCTCCAGAACCATCAGAACCTGCAGCTCCAGAACCATCAGAACCATTTAACAGCATCAGAACCTGCAGCTCCAGAACCATCAGAACCATTTAACAGCATCAGAACCTGCAGCTCCAGAACCATCAGAACCATTTAACAGCATCAGAACCTGCAACTCCAGAACCATAAGAACCATTTAACAGCATTAGAACCTGCAGCTCCAGAACCATCAGAACCTGCAGCTCCAGAACCTGCAGCTCCAGAACCATCAGAACCTGCAGCTCCAGAACCATCAGAACCATTTAACAGCATCAGAACCTGCAACTCCAGAACCATAAGAACCATTTAACAGCATTAGAACCTGCAGCTCCAGAACCATCAGAACCTGCAGCTCCAGAACCTGCAGCTCCAGAACCATCAGAACCTGCAGCTCCAGAACCATCAGAACCATTTAACAGCATTAGAACCTGCAGCTCCAGAACCATCAGAACCTGCAGCTCCAGAACCTGCAGCTCCAGAACCATCAGAACCTGCAGCTCCAGAACCATCAGAACCATTTAACAGCATCAGAACCTGCAGCTCCAGAACCATCAGAACCTGCAGCTCCAGAACCATCAGAACCTACAGCTCCAGAACCATCAGAACCTGCAGCTCTAGAACCATCAGGACCATTTACCAGCATTAGAACCTGCAGCTCCAGAACCATCAGAACCTGCAGCTCCAGAACCATCAGAACCTACAGCTCCAGAACCATCAGAACCTGCAGCTCTAGAACCATCAGGACCATTTACCAGCATTAGAACCTGCAGCTCCAGAACCATCAGAACCTGCAGCTCCAGAACCATCAGAACCTGCAGCTCCAGAACCTGCAGCTCCAGAACCTGCAGCTCCAGAACCATCAGAACCATTTAACAGCATTAGAACCTGCAGCTCCAGAACCATCAGAACCTGCAGCTCCAGAACCTGCAGCTCCAGAACCATCAGAACCTGCAGCTCCAGAACCATCAGAACCATTTAACAGCATCAGAACCTGCAGCTCCAGAACCATCAGAACCTGCAGCTCCAGAACCATCAGAACCTACAGCTCCAGAACCATCAGAACCTGCAGCTCTAGAACCATCAGGACCATTTACCAGCATTAGAACCTGCAGCTCCAGAACCATCAGAACCTGCAGCTCCAGAACCATCAGAACCTACAGCTCCAGAACCATCAGAACCTGCAGCTCTAGAACCATCAGGACCATTTACCAGCATTAGAACCTGCAGCTCCAGAACCATCAGAACCTGCAGCTCCAGAACCATCAGAACCTGCAGCTCCAGAACCTGCAGCTCCAGAACCTGCAGCTCCAGAACCTGCAGCTCCAGAACCTGCAGCCCCATAACCATTAGAACCTGCAGCTCCAGAACCATCAGAACCTGCAGCTCCAGAACCATCAGAACCTACAGCTCCAGAACCATCAGAACCTGCAGCTCTAGAACCATCAGGACCATTTACCAGCATTAGAACCTGCAGCTCCAGAACCATCAGAACCTGCAGCTCCAGAACCATCAGGACCTGCAGCTCCAGAACCTGCAGCTCCAGAACCTGCAGCTCCAGAACCTGCAGCCCCATAACCATTAGAACCTGCAGCCCCATAACCATTAGAACCTGCAGCTCCATAACCATTAGAACCTGCAGCTCCATAACCATTAGAACCTGCAGCTCCAGAACCTGCAGCTCCAGAACCTGCAGCTCCATAACCATTAGAACCTGCAGCTCCAGAACCTGCAGCTCCAGAACCATTAGAACCTGCAGCTCCAGAACCTGCAGCTCCAGAACCTGCAGCTCCATAACCATTAGAACCTGCAGCTCCAGAACCTGCAGCCCCATAACCATTAGAACCTGCAGCTCCAGAACCTGCAGCTCCATAACCATTAGAACCTGCAGCTCCAGAACCTGCAGCTCCATAACCATTAGAACCTGCAGCTCCAGAACCTGCAGCTCCATAACCATTAGAACCTGCAGCTACAGAACCTGCAGCTCCATAACAATTAGAACCTGCAGCTCCAGAACCTGCAGCTCCAGAACCTGCAGCTCCAGAACCATCAGAACCTGCAGCTCCAGAACCTGCAGCTCCATAACCATTAGAACCTGCAGCTCCAGAACCTGCAGCTCCAGAACCATTAGAACCTGCAGCTCCAGAACCTGCAGCTCCAGAACCTGCAGCCCCATAACCATCAGAACCTGCAGCTCCAGTGAAAACTTCCAGGAAAGCTTTCAGTCTATCCGCTGCGCTGAGCTCCAGTCCATGAGGGACCCACTGAGAGCATCACTGGTTTCCATGGAAACCAAGGCAGGAAACATCCGACCTTTAAACTGGAGAGATCGGCTGCCAGTCAATAAACAAAGCTTCGTCCCTGAAACATGCAGCCACGGCTCAGCGGGGTGGGGGGGGGCATCAGGGAAAACAAAATAAAAACCCAAAAAAAGCTTTTTCTGATTAGAATAAACCGTCAGATTAGAAAAGTTAACTCAAATTACCAGAATAAATGTGTTTTATTAGGAAGAAAGAATGAAAGGATTTATTGACCAACTTCACCAAACTGAAGGATGAACCCAACATTTTATCTACATCTTTAATCTCCTAATCTATTGAATTATTATCTTCATATCCCATAAGTGTATTTACACTTCATTTAAGACATTTTTACTTATTTCTAGATAGTTTTTTCCAGCGTGGCTGTAATTTCATTCCTCCATTTGGCGTTTATCTTCCTGTAAAGCAGACGGGCGGCTTCAGAGCAGAGTTTACATATTCAAACGAGCCGCTGCTGCCGTTTGCTCGGCTCTGAAGGAGGACAGAGACGACGGCGGCCAAATATGGCCGACCTGGAGGTTCTGACCGCCAGGAAAGAAACTCTGTCCTTCTGAAACGGTTCAGGAAGCTTCCAGCTCCACGCTCAGACACCATGTTTGCTGCTCTAGAAGGAAACCGGATCGGCTTGGAGGTCGGGTTCTGAAGCAGCAGGCAGGAGGACTGGGAATAAGGATCCAGATATTCTGGATCAGAACATGAGCTCTAAAAGCAGCGTGCATCAGGCTCACAGACGGACTGGAGAGCCGCTTCCAGGAGGCGCTGCAGCGTCTCTGAGAGGACGACACGTTTCACAGGAAGCGCCGTTTGGGTCGGCGTGTCGACCCACATCCCCGCTGACAATGGGCCGATTGTTGGAGCGCGCTCAGAGTGAGCTCAGAGCAGAGACCACTCGGCCGGGTCACGTGCAGAACCCAGAGGCTGCGGCGGGTTCAGCTGCTCATCTGGACCTGCTGATCACAGTAAATGTGACGATGTGAAACCTGCAGCTGGACTGAGCTGCAGATCCACCAGAACTCCTGGGTTCTGTTTGGTTCTGGTCGGGTTCAGTCCTGGATTTGAGGATTACATCAGTTATCTGGCAGAAGAGAAAAGCTCCAGGTCGGACCCACAGCCGGGCACGGCAGCGGAGTCATGATGATCTGGGCTGGACCACGATCTGGGCTTTTATGGAGAGAAATTTGCTCCAACAATATGAAAAGTAAAGAACAAGTTTAAAAAAAAAAAAAAGAAAAAGAACTTTGTCTTAAATGTAATTTATAACGTTTATATTTATAAAAAGTTCAATATTTTTTAAATTTTCCTACTTTTTTTATTTGCCAAATATTTATTTTCTGGGGATCTGAACTGCATCATTTCAGATTCTGACTGAATTCTGACAATAAAAAAAGTCAGAATTCTGAGATTAAAGTCAGAATTTTGAGATTAAAGTCAGAATTTTGAGATTAAAGTCAGAATTCTGAGATTAAAGTCACAATTCTGAGATTAAGGTCACAATTCTGAGATTAAGGTCAAAATTCTGAGATTAAAGTCACAATTCTGAGATCAAAGTCACAATTCTGAGATCAAAGTCACAATTCTGAGATCAAAGTCACAATTCTGAGATTAAAGTCACAATTCTGAGATTAAAGTCAGAATTCTGAGATTAAAGTCAGAATTCTGAGATTAAAGTCACAATTCTGAGATTAAAGTCACAATTCTGAGATTAAAGTCAGAATTCTGAGATTAAAGTCACAATTCTGAGATTAAAGTCAGAATTCTGAGATTAAGGTCACAATTCTGAGATTAAAGTCACAATTCTGAGATTAAAGTCACAATTCTGAGATTAAAGTCAGAATTCTGAGATTAAAGTCAGAATTCTGAGATTAAAGTCACAATTCTGAGATTAAAGTCACAATTCTGAGATTAAAGTCAGAATTCTGAGATTAAAGTCAGAATTCTGAGATTAAAGTCAAAATTCTGATATTAAAGTCACAATTCTGAGATTAAGGTCACAATTCTGAGATTAAAGTCACAATTCTGAGATTAAAGTCACAATTCTGAGATTAAAGTCACAATTCTGATATTAAGGTCAGAATTCTGAGATTAAAGTCACAATTCTGATATTAAGGTCAAAATTCTGAGATTAAAGTCACAATTCTGAGATTAAGGTCACAATTCTGAGATTAAGGTCACAATTCTGAGATTAAAGTCACAATTCTGAGATTAAAGTCACAATTCTGAGATTAAAGTCACAATTCTGAGATTAAAGTCACAATTCTGAGATTAAAGTCACAATTCTGAGATTAAAGTCACAATTCTGAGATTAAAGTCAGAATTCTGAGATTAAAGTCAGAATTCTGAGATTAAAGTCAAAATTCTGATATTAAAGTCACAATTCTGAGATTAAGGTCACAATTCTGAGATTAAAGTCACAATTCTGAGATTAAAGTCACAATTCTGAGATTAAAGTCACAATTCTGATATTAAGGTCAGAATTCTGAGATTAAAGTCACAATTCTGAGATTAAGGTCAAAATTCTGAGATTAAAGTCACAATTCTGAGATTAAGGTCACAATTCTGAGATTAAGGTCACAATTCTGAGATTAAAGTCAAAATTCTGAGATTAAGGTCACAATTCTGAGATTAAAGTCACAATTCTGAGATTAAGGTCACAATTCTGAGATTAAGGTCACAATTCTGAGATTAAGGTCACAATTCTGAGATTAAAGTCACAATTCTGAGATTAAAGTCACAATTCTGAGATTAAAGTCACAATTCTGAGATTAAGGTCACAATTCTGAGATTAAAGTCAAAATTCTGAGATTAAAGTCACAATTCTGAGATTAAAGTCACAATTCTGAGATTAAAGTCACAATTCTGACTTTTTTCTCATGTTAAACTGAAATAAAATTTAAAAATTCAGTTAACTTTTTTTTTTTTCCAGTGGCCCTAATCCTCTTCTGTAGCCTAAAGCCCACTGCCAACATTAAGACAGAAAATAGAAAGAAAATAACAAACCATCAGTTCAGGTGTTTGAGAAAATATGGGAATCAGGAAATTATCTATAAACCAAACTGAACGATTGTTGTTCTCTACTTTAAAAACACACTTTTTAAAATAGAAACCTGGAACTCGACACTATTTCTGTGATTTTGATTTGAAAAAGCTTCCTGGATGGAAGAGAAACGTTTTCAAACAAGTGGATTGTTTTTTTTACTTTTTTGTACTGACTAAGACCTGGATGACTGAGGGTCTTCACCAGCACGATGGAGAATAAAGACAACAGCGAGGAAAAAGGAGGAACAGTTATTTCATTTCAAATGTTCCTTTAATAGGAGCATTAATCCCAGACAGAGCGGCTCACGGTTCTGCAGCTGGATCATTCCACCTTAAACCACCTTTAATGTTGAAAGCAGCTCCTCCCTCCACCTTTACAGGCTGTAGCTTGAACACCTGCTCTGATTGTTCCCGTTCATTGATGGGACTCACCTGCTGCGGCTAGAACCCCACCCACCCGCACCTTCAACCAGCCGCGCCGTCATGGCTTCCGCTAAAGACCGCAGCCCAGAACGCCACGCTTTTACCACCGGCTCAGCTGACCTCTGATAAAATGTTACTGAATCATAGAAATATCATAAACTGTTAACTTTATCGCCGTGCAGTAAAAGCTGCTTCCTCAGCTGGGATCCTTTCCCCGCGCTGTGGAACGGTTTTTATAAATCCGGAGGTAGAATCCCATCTGCTCGCTCTGCAGCGTTTCCTCCTGGACCCGGGTTCCGCTCGTGGTCCTGGTCCGGCCCAGACCTTCCGGTTCCTGGTGACGTGAGCCTTTTGTAAAGTGCTGATCTCTTCCAAAGAACCTGTGATCCAGTTTAAAGATTGACAGGAACCATCCCTGTTTGAGGCGAAGTCTAACTGATAAAGCAGCTGAGAGGTTGTTCATTACACAGAGCAGCAGCCGGTTCCGTCTGCCCACCGTTTCACACCCGGGACCTGAGGCAGAACCAGAACCACTTTATTAATGCCCTGATCCAACATGCTGATCTATGCAGTGTGCGTTTGCGTCACCTTCAGGGAGGGAGGGGGGGGCGAGGCTGCATCACTGCGGGATCACAAGGATGAGTTTGTCCCCACTTTAAGACCAGAAAGCTTCCTGGTTTAATGCAGAGCTGCGCACTCTGAAGCAAAATACCAGGAAACTGGAGAGAAAATGGCGCCCTGCAGGCCTCCGGGAATCCTACCCAGTCTGGAAAAACACTTAATGCTGAATAAGAGGAGCCTTCATAAAGCAAGAGCAGCATATTTCTCCTCATTAATAGAAGAGAATAAATATAATCCTAGATATTTTTTTAATCCAGTCCCCAAACTCACCCAGAGCCATAGCTCTGTTGAACCGTCCATCCCACCTGCTTTTAATAGGAATTATTTTATGGGATTCTTTATAAATAAGATTGATTTTATTAAAATAAGATCATTAGCACTCCTCTGACTATGACTAGTTTAAACAGCTTTAATCCAGTTGAACTTTCAGAGTTAGATGTTAGAGTTCAGCCTGTTTTCCAGTGTAGTCCTGTTTCTCTGACTGACTAACTGGATGTGCTCTCTTCATCCTCTGACATGTACCCCATTTACACTACCCTTGAAAAACCGTGCCGCGACCGGTCTGAGCTCAGTAACTGAGATAACTTATGGTGTGTAAATGGAAAGCAAACTGAACTGAACCGAGCTAGACGCAACCGGACCGAGCTAACTGCAGACCAGTTCCAGTTTGGGCTCGGCTCGGTTTTTCCCTGGCTCGGTTCTCTGATAACAACTGCTTGATTTCCTGCTTCTTTGTCTTCTTCTTCTTGTGTTTTATGGGGGTTGACAAACAACTTTTGGTGCATTACCGCCACCAACTGCTTGATTTCCTCCTGCTTGAACCGAGATAGCGTGATGTGTAAACGGTCGTCAGAACCGAGCTCGGCCTGGTTAACTGATCCGAGCTCGGACCGGGCTTTTTGTATTTCTGCTTCTGTCTCCTTGAATCCTAGTTGGCCTCGGCAGATGGCCGCGCACTGGAAAAACAATCTAGAAATAAGAAATTAAAATTTCTTAAATTGAGTAGGTAAACGAGATAGTTCACCAGTTCGCCAATGGTTTTTTATTTTGTAAATTGTGTCGTTTGAAACCTCAAAATGTCTCTTTTACCTCCTCAATCCAAGAACAAATAGACTTATTTTAAGAAAATGACTTATCTAGATTTAGATTTTTTCCAATGCTCACACTGAGCCTGGTTCTGCTGGAGGTTTCTTCCTGTTCAAAGGGAGTTTTTCCTCTCCACTGTCGCTACAAGCATGCTTAGTGTGAGGGATTGCTGAAGAGTCAATGAGTCGATGCAATCAGCTGGTTTTCCTTAGATAGAAAACTTTGAATCAATCTAACTGGATGATCTGGTGAACTGGAAAGTGACCTGAGATGACATGATGTGAATTGGAGCTATAGAAATAAACTGAATAGATAGCCATCGCAGTTTCCGGGTCTCCTCTAGAAGTTTAACTCCATAAACCAGCTTTTCTTTCCATTTATCAAGCGCAGCCACATTAGAAATGTTTTCCATCTATGGAGTCCAGTCTACACAGCCTGTTCCAGAACCATCAGTTCTGACGGCGCCGGCTGCAGCAGGCAGAGGTTTTAACAGTGCGGTGCATTCACTGATGAGCAGAACATCAGATTTTTGATTAACGGTTCTGCTGCTGCTGCTCACAGCAGACGGTCTAATAAACTCAGTCCTAGTCAACTAACCGAGCAGTTTCTATGCAGGAGAAAATACTTTTATCCATTTAGCTACAAGAATGGCTTCACCTATAGAGATATGTGGGATTTAAAAAATAGAGCATCTGAAATTCCTGATTTGATCTCCAGATGCTGGTTCCAGTTCTGACAGGTTCTGTCCCGTCTGATCAAAGCTTCATCAACCCTTAGAGTCGCGCAGAGACGGGAAGGCAGAGCCTCACGGGAGCCGCATCAGAGTCGACGTTCCGGAAAGTAAACACAGAAATGGAGCGGAAAGGTCCGGGAGGCCCTGCAGAGGCCAAAAATAACCCAGAAGGAACAAAGCGGGACCCACGGGAGGGAGGAGTCCTGCAGGTGTGGGAACCAACAGAACCAGGGAGGAACCGAGCGGTCTGGACCCAGTTTGGATCTGACGGCTCCCAAACCTGAACTCAAACATCTGGCATGCGGTGAAGCACAGTGGTGGTAGCATCATGCTGAGGAGACATTCATCAGGAGGAACCAGGAAAACCTTCAGAATTACTGGATGGATCAGAGGTTCTGGTTGACTCCAGCTTTAGCTGGGATGGACCTTCATGGTCCAGCAGAACCAGAACCGGCTCCTTCTGAAGCGCCTCCTTCCTCTGAGGAGGAGCAGCTCCTACAGAAACCTCAGAGTATTTAGAGAGGCGGATTATCTAGGGTCAAAGTCCTGCTCCGCTGCGGCCACACCAACCCAGAGAGCCACCACAACAAACCCAGACAGAACCTTCAGGGGGAGGAGCCACCATCACAGGCTCCGCCCCCTTTCACCTGCGGCGAGATGTTGCTCAACCTGAATCAACGCCCTGCTGAAAAATCTCAGCTCCACCCAGGAGCCTCCTAAACCACAGAACCGCAGCAGATGAGCGACACGCCTGAGCCAGACGGATCGGGTTTCAAAGCTCAGACACGGGCCGGGTCAGGAGCGCGTCAGGGAGGCGGGTCTGCTGCCGCCTCAGATCTCCACCGAGTTCCTCCATGCTTGAACGAGTCTGAACGTCTCTCAGCCTTCAGCACCGCAAACGGTCCTCAGAGAGAACCCGGCCAGAACCTTCAGCTGCATTCACTCATCAGACAGCAGCAGGATCAGAGCCCAGGGGGGCCCGTCAGAGCCCCGGGCCCGTCAGAGCCCCGGGCCCCCAGAGCCCTGGGCCCCCAGAGCCCAGGGGGGCCTCAGAGCCCCGGGCCCCCAGAGCCCTGGGCCCCCAGAGCCCAGGGGGGCCCGTCAGAGCCCCGGGCCCGTCAGAGCCCCGGGCCCCCAGAGCCCTGGGCCCCCAGAGCCCAGGGGGGCCTCAGAGCCCCGGGCCCCCAGAGCCCTGGGCCCCCAGAGCCCAGGGGGGCCCGTCAGAGCCCCGGGCCCGTCAGAGCCCCGGGCCCCCAGAGCCCC
The DNA here is from genome assembly GCF_016077235.1 of Cyprinodon tularosa. Lineage (NCBI taxonomy): Eukaryota > Metazoa > Chordata > Actinopteri > Cyprinodontiformes > Cyprinodontidae > Cyprinodon > Cyprinodon tularosa. The sequence goes on along the minus strand of NW_024039283.1, from coordinate 343,589 downwards.
GGGCCCCCAGAGCCCAGGGGGGCCTCAGAGCCCCGGGCCCGTCAGAGCCCCGGGCCCCCAGAGCCCTGGGCCCCCAGAGCCCAGGGGGGCCTCAGAGCCCAGGACCGGAACAAGTGGGACCGAACAGAACGAGTCCCTCAGATCAGCACCATCAGAGGAACCTGAAGCTGAACAGCAGAGATCTACGATCCTCAGACGGGTCGACAGCTGCAGAACCTCAGACTAACCCATCAGAACCTCAGACTAACCCATCAGAACCTCAGACTAACCCAGCAGAACCTCAGACTAACCCAGCAGAACCTCAGACTAACCCATCAGAACCTCAGACTAACCCAGCAGAACCTCAGACTAACCCAGCAGAACCTCAGACTAACCCATCAGAACCTCAGACTAACCCAGCAGAACCTCAGACTAACCCATCAGAACCTCAGACTAACCCATCAGAACCTCAGACTAACCCAGCAGAACCTCAGACTAACCCAGCAGAACCTCAGACTAACCCAGCAGAACCTCAGATTAACCCATCAGAACCACAGACTAACCCATCAGAACCTCAGATTAACCCATCAGAACCTCAGACTAACCCAGCAGAACCTCAGATTAGACCATCAGAACCACAGACTAACCCATCAGAACCACAGACTAACCCAGCAGAACCACAGACTAACCCATCAGAACCACAGACTAACCCATCAGAACCTCAGACTAACCCATCAGAACCAGACTAACCCATCAGAACCAGACTAACCCATCAGAACCAGACTAACCCATCAGAACCTCAGACTAACCCATCAGAACCAGACTAACCCATCAGAACCACAGACTAACCCATCAGAACCAGACTAACCCATCAGAACCAGACTAACCCATCAGAACCTCAGACTAACCCATCAGAACCAGACTAACCCATCAGAACCACAGACTAACCCATCAGAACCACAGACTAACCCATCAGAACCACAGACTAACCCAGCAGAACCTCAGATTAACCCATCAGAACCTCAGACTAACCCAGCAGAACCTCAGATTAGACCATCAGAACCACAGACTAACCCATCAGAACCACAGACTAACCCAGCAGAACCACAGACTAACCCATCAGAACCACAGACTAACCCATCAGAACCTCAGACTAACCCATCAGAACCAGACTAACCCATCAGAACCAGACTAACCCATCAGAACCAGACTAACCCATCAGAACCTCAGACTAACCCATCAGAACCAGACTAACCCATCAGAACCACAGACTAACCCATCAGAACCAGACTAACCCATCAGAACCAGACTAACCCATCAGAACCTCAGACTAACCCATCAGAACCAGACTAACCCATCAGAACCACAGACTAACCCATCAGAACCACAGACTAACCCATCAGAACCACAGACTAACCCAGCAGAACCTCAGACTAACCCATCAGAACCTCAGATTAACCCTTCAGAAGCAGAACTCTAAGAGAGCTGATGGTTCCTGCTCCAATTAAGCGGGTCGACCCGGCCTGCAGCCCGGTTCTGATCCTCCTCATGTGAGCTAAGTGGATAACGGCTAATCCTTAGTCAGAACCACGGACCCCGGATCAGCCAGAACACAGCGGCCCGCTAACAGAACCAGAACACAGGAAGACCCAAAACGATCCTGAAGACTCTGAGTTCCTGTGTACGGAGGGACGTTTGTTCCATTATTGTTACAAGAACAGAACAGATTTTTAAACTGGAAATTTCTTTTTTTCCATTTTTCAAACGTCTCCATTCCAGAATGTAAAACTCAATTTCAGAAGAATTTGGTTTGTGAACTCGGATCACATTCTCCTCACTGCTGGTGGCGTGCTTTGGAGCGAAGACGCATTTCTATTGGTCCGCCGCACGTTAGCAACAGGAGCGAGGAGCGAGAGTTTGGAACGGGCTCGTACGGAAGCCCAGAGCGGTCGTGTCGCTCCGATACTTTTTCACAGTGGTTTTCTCAAGAAAACTAGTTAATTTTCTCAGTATCTGAAGATAACAAAGCTGTTTTCACGCCATAAAAAGATGATTGGTGTTAAAACCGATTCCAACCTTCAATCCCACAAAAAGCGGGAGAGTATTTGTAAGTAGAAGTCATGGCCACCTATGTGTGATTCTGTAAATAATCCTGTATTTAAGTTTTCGGTAACGAGACGACGTTGTTGGTTTGATGATTTGCTTCCACTCTGATTCATAAGCCGTTAGACCTACGCCGCCGGTGTTACGCCTGAAACAGCTATAAGATGCATTAACCCCCAAAACGACCCCAGATAACGAGATAATTATCTAATTATCTCGAGAAAAAAATGTATTGTTTAACCCTGATAACGAGATAGATATGTCATTGTTATGGACAAAAAAAAAGTCAAGTACGACCGCTCTCTGCTTCCGTAGGCTTGAAGGGGAGAGATCGGGAAAAACTATTTGAAAAAAAAACGTGATTTTTGGGAAACTTCATGAAAAAAAAAATATTTGAAAAACTAAAATCTGAGAAAACAGCCAAGTTACTTTTCCTTAAACTTCTATTCACAAACATGTTATTTGCTCTAAAAAAAATAACGGAACAAATCTCCCTCCATAATGGTGGACGAACTCCCCGCCTTCATGTTCCTGCCGGGAAGTTTAATCAGAAGGACGACTTCCTTGGTCTCCATCGGGTCCTGAAACCCGACCAATGATCCTACATCAAGAGTTTAAACCTTAATGCGCACCTCCTCTGTCAGATGAGCATACCCCGTCAGACCAGCATACCCACAGCCAATAGCTGTTAATCCCTTTCTCTTTATAAAACCTTAAGTCATGTACAAAAAAACGATTTAATTACTTATTTTATATGGCGATCTGACCTTAAATTGTTTTTTTCATGCAAAACTACACAGATAAATGCAAATCTGATGCATATTGACTATAGGTATGCAGAACATTGGTTTGACCCGTTACCATGGTAACAAACAACCCCATCATCTCATTCTGCCTTGATGCTCCAATATCTGATGCTCTAAAACTCTCACCTGAACCTAAACCAGTTAAACTACAGATTTATTTGTCCTTTTATTTCCACTCCAGAGTCAGAAAAGTGCAAACGTCCTGCAGGAGACTCTGGCTCTGCTTACAGGAAACGCCTGCAGATAAGGTCGCCTCCAGTCTGCAAGTGTTTTCCATCTGATCCTGTTGATGTCTTTACTCCTTCTTCTCCTGATTTCCCTCCGTCTCATTGGTTCAAACACTCCTGGGCTTTACTAGAGGTGCTCAGAAGGTGTCCGTGACCCATCTCTGACCCACCAGGCATCTGTTAAAAAGACTCGCACATCCCCAAACTCAGGAAGAACAGCAAACAATAGGAACTATTTCCTGTTTCGACATGACGCCACTGCCCCCGTTATCTCAGTTTTTCTAGTTTCTCTCCATCCAAACTCCTCCTGCAGCCTCCTTTAGGCGCATTTCAGGAACCAGAGGTGCTGAGGAGAAGTTCAGGAGCAGGAGGGGATGGATGAAGGAGAGAGAACACGAGGAAACACGTGAACTTTATGGCATCCCAGCCATAAAACCAGGAGGACGGAGGCAAAAGTCAAAGTCCACTCCAGGTATGAGGAACCGTGGGTTGCAGAGGCCTCCGCCCATCAGGAAACTGGGATCCTTGAAGGATAATAGTGTGAGATCTGGACAGGTAGAATGACACAGATTAAAAGAACAACACAGAAAGGAGAGCAGCCTGGAATAATGGCTGAGAGCAAACACAATGAGAGCTCTTATATAATCCCTGAACATGCTTCAGTGGTGCATCAGCACGGTTCCTGCACTAACACCACAAGCCGAACCCATCAGCCCAGCCTGCTGTTTCCATTCAGTGCATGTCCCTCCTGGGTTCTGGTTCCCAGGCTCGGCAGCAGCAGCCGCCTCCTGTCAGCCTGCAGGCCGCAGCGGGGCTCCTGCTCCGGGGACCAGACCTCAGCCTCACAGCCGTCCGTGTCTCAGCGTTTCCGCCACGGATCAACGGTCGGACCCACCGCGACCCGAGTGCATTGAACCACCCCCACCCCACCTCCACGGCCTTCATGGCGACCGCTCTGCTCTAAATTAACTCTTTATTACATGAAGTTTGGTGGAAGCAAGTGAAAACAACGCTGGCCAATCAGAAACATAGTTATGGTTTTAAAATTACCTGATTTAAAATGAAAACAATAAAAAAGTTACAGTTCATATCCGCTGCCCTAATTAGTCCCGCTATGGGCAGGTGCTTGGCTCTTAGTGCGGTACCGGCACCCTCATCAGGTCCAGAGACTCGAACCGGGACGCTGCGCTCTGTAGCCCGGTCAGCTAGCTAACAGCTCGGTCTCATCCACCAGAACCTCCCGCTGTTCTTACCTGGCTCTCCTGAACAGAACCTCCCGGAATGCAGTTGGTATTTAAATTATAGCAGAAAATATCTTCTAAATCCCCGGAAAGAGGAGCGCAGCTTCGGCCGGGAGTCCTGGTTAAACTGCGTCCCTCTGCCGGCGGGTTGGTCCACTCTCTTCCCGATCAGCAGCTTCCCACTCCCGCAGCGATCCTGGGAAACAGCCCCGTGACGTCACACGATGCCTTTATAGCTGAGCGGAGAACCCCCCACCAGGGGACGCTGTTTACACGTCAACCATTTTTTCCCCCTTTCATTCAAACAAAGAGAAAGGATGAAGGAATTAGGTAAAAATGGAGAGAATGGAGCTTTAAAGGAATATTAGGGACAGATGGAGACACGAACGAAATTAGGGTCATTAATAAAACATTGTTTTTATTTTTACATAACACAAAATTATAAAATAGAATATAGTAGGTGGAACCTAACGGTTAAACACTTTTATACAGTAGGTGGCGGTATGGTCGTATAAGCTGTTTGCAATCCGCCAATCAAATAAAAGAAGAAGAAAATGGACTCGCTATGTACACAGACTAGTGCAAACCATAGATATATAAGAGTATATACAGGTGCTGGTCATAAAATTAGAATATCATGAAAAAGTAGATTGATTTCAGTAATTCCATTTAAAAAGTGAAACATGTATATTATATTCATACATTACATACAAACTCATATATTTCAGATGTTTATTTTGTTTAATTTTGATGATTACAAATGACAACAAATGAAAATCTCAAATTCATCATATCAGAAAATTAGAATATTACTGAAGACCAATAAAAACAAAGGATTTATAGAAATGTTGGCCAACTGAAAAGTATGAACATGAAAAGTATGAGCATGTACAGCACTCAGTATTTAGTTGGGCCTCCTTTGGCCTGTATTACTGCAGCAATGCGGCGTGGCATGGAGTCGATCAGTCTGTGGCACTGCTCAGGTGTTATGATAGCCCAGGTTGCTCTAATAGTGGCTTTTAGCTCTTCTGAATTGTTGGGTCTGGTGTATTGCATCTTCTTCTTCACAATACCCCATAGATTTTCTATGGGGTTAAGGTCAGGAGAGTTTGCTGGCCAATTAAGAACAGGGATACCATGGTCCTTCAACCAGGTACTGGTAGCTTTGGCACTGTGTGCAGGTGCCAAGTCCTGTTGGAAAATGAAATCTGCATCTCCAAAAAGTTGGTCAGCTGCAGGAAGCATGAAGTGCTCTAAAACTTCCTGGTATGTGGCTGCGTTGACCCTGGACCTCAGAAAACACAATGGACCAACACCAGCAGATGACATGGCACCCCAAACCATCACTGACTGTGGAAACTTTACACTGGACTTCAAGCAACGTGGATGAAGTGCCTCTCTTCTTTTCCTCCAGACTCTGGGACCTTGATTTCCAAAGGAAATGCAAAATTTACTTTCATCAGAGAACATGACTTTGGACCACTCACCAGCAGCCCAGTCCTGTTTCTCTTTAGCCCAGGCAAGACGCTTCTGACGCTGTCTGTGGTTCAAGAGTGGCTTGACACAAGGAATGCGACAGCAGAAACCCATGTCTTTCATACGTCTGTGTGTGGTGGTTCTTGAAGCACTCACTCCAGCTGCAGTCCACTCTTTGTGAATCTCCCCCACATTTTTGAATGGGTTTTGTTTCACAATCCTCTCCAGGGTGCGGTTATCTCTTTTGCTTGTACACTTTTTTCGACCACATCTTTTCCTTCCCTTCGCCTCTCTATTAATGTGCTTGGACACTGAGCTCTGTGAACAGCCAGCCTCTTTCGCGATGACCTTTTGTGTCTTGCCCTCCTTGTGCAAGGTGTCGATGGTCGTCTTTTGGACAACTGTCAAGTCAGCAGTCTTCCCCATGATTGTGTAGCCTATAGAACTAGACTGAAAGACCATTTAAAGGCTTTTGTGGGGTTTGAGTTAATTAGCTGATTAGAGTGTGGCACCAGGGGCCATCAATTTTGAACCTTTTCACAATATTCTAATTTTCTGATATGATGAATTTGAGATTTTCATTTGTTGTCATTTGTAATCAGTTTTGTAAATGACCGTAAACTCAATGTAAACCTCTATGTATTATTTAATGTTTATTTTTTTTATTTGTTTATTTCATTTATTTATTTTTACCTTCTACCTTACCTTATTCTTTCACCTACGTTCGATTAATTCTGTAATGTTACATGGAATTCCAATAAAGCATTAATAAAAAATAAAAAAAAACATCCAGCATCGGTCGCTTTCGCCTAGGGGCGCTGACGTGATTTGGGGGCGCCATCTTGGGGCGGTCGACAGCTCCGGTGTAGGTACCAGATTGACTCGGGCTGCCAGATTGACTCGGGGGCCTGCGCCTTTTGAGATGCGTCAGAGCGTCCGCCATCTTAAATGTGGCAAATCTGCAGTTTCTCAGTCACTTAAACAGTATCAGAGGGACTTTAATCTCTGAATATACTTTGTATTCGTAGTATTTTTGGTTTTGTAATATTACAAGTTTATTTTTGTATCCCTTTAGCTTCATTCTCCTGAATTTATTCTCGTTACAAATGCAGACCGCGGGCTCAATGTAGTTTGTTTGAGTGGCATTGCCATAATGTCACGTCATCGGGAGGCGCAAGGCCCATGGCGAATTCGGTGACGTCATCAGAAGGCGCAGGGACCATGGAGAATGTCTTCGTAAAATTGTCCGTTTACAAACAGCAATCCCGCTTTCGAATAAAACCTACACCCCGCTATAATTACTTTAGTAAGCTGTCCAGACCAATCAAAATGTTTTGCGCAATTGTGCAAACGTTAAAACAATTATGTATTGTGACGTCATCAAAAGGCGCAGGCCCCCGAGTCAATCTGGCAGCCCGAGTCAATCTGGTACCTACACCGGTCTGTAATGTGTTTAGCAGGCAAATAATCTATTTTAATCAACTTTAACTCACCGAACTGATTTTCACGGTTGTTTTTTTTTTTTTTTTTGCAGAAAACAAAAAAGATTCACTGTATTTATCTTTGTAAAAACACTGCAGTACAGTATTTTATTAATTTATTGTTTGTACTTTTTTAACTCTGTCACCTATTCTGTTATTTTATACACTTTTTTTTAGATCTACAGTTGTGTGACCACTTTTGCTGTAATGTTTTGCTGCTGTAACATCAAAATTTACCCATTTTGGAACAATATTGTGATTTTTTTATTTTATATACAAAGATATACAAACGGTATCTGTTCTCCCTACACCAGCTGGTTAGGGTAGCTGTCGACCTCCCCAAGATGGCGCCCGTAATTTCTGCGCTTCGACAGTCAATGCTACTCTTATGTCTCTCTATGGTGCAAACTGCATCAAGTAACACAGAGAAACAGATATTAATGCATGTTAATTTTTTTATGAATAATCTGAAAAGTGCGGCGTGCATCTATGCACTTCCCCCTGAAACTGAATTTGGGTTTTAAATCAAGTGTCAGTTTTTTCCCCAGTGTCAGATTTCAAACATTTCACTGTCATAGAAAATCTTTTTTCCATTGTTCTCCTCTGTCAGACATCTGCAACGACAAAGAGCTGCTTGTTGGAACCTCAGGAACGACCGCAGCCAGAGATAAAACTAAACATCAAAGCTTTGATTTCAGAGAACCAATAATGAATGGAAGACACTGTTGATTCAATTCTGTTTGAACAATAAATAATTTTCTATTCTTTGCATTCAACCAAATCCCCTTTCTAGATGAAACGGTGATATGAAAAATCCAATCTAACTATTTTAGATTTTTGGCTTTTGACTCCCAGATATCATTTAAAGCTCATATAGCTTCCTAATAGAATTAGACTCAACTTTATTTATCCTTTGGGATTACTCCCTCAGGGAAATACTGGTTAAAGTAGCTTATATAGAGTACAAAGAGTAAAAGCAAGATGCCATAAAAGATAAAAATACAACAGACAATATAAAAAGAGTGGATATAGATTTTTAGTTCTCAGGCTCCTCTCCTGTGGAACCAACCACCAGTTTTAGTCCGTGAGGCAGACACCCTGTCTACTTTTAAGGCTAGGCTTAAAACTTTCCTTTTTGATAAAGCTTCTAGTTAGAGCGGCTCAGGTTATCCTGAGTAGGGGGGGGGGATTTACCATCAGGCAATACTAGGCAGGTGCCCCAACTTCCTGGGGGCCCCATAAAACGGTGTTTGCATGTATGATTAATACAAATATTCCTTATTTCTGCACATTATGTTTTTGGCTAAAATGCCATCAGAACGCTGATAATATTAAGTGTGTCTCAGCCCCCCCTTCAGTGTCCTCCATATTGGATCAGTCCATTTGCTGCACATGTTCAGAAAGGTCCAAACAGACAGCAGCAAACCATTTGAAAACAAACCATGCAAAGAGCAGTGTTGCCAACTTAGCGCTTTAGTCGCTATATTTAGCCACTTTTCAGACCCCTCTAGCACTTTGATTTCTAAAAAGCTCCTAGCGCCAAATCTAGAGACTTTTTTCTGCTACTGGAGACTTTGGAGACAACATCTAAAAGCAGCGAACTCTGCTCTCCAGAGCGAGTAGATTGGTAACCCCGCCTCCTGCTCTCCTCTATCTTGTCTGCTGTCATGATTCATGCAGCTATTATTTCATCCAAATGAAAAATGGAGAACAGATAAGCAGATCATGGCTTGTCTACAGTGAAAAGAAGGACTGGGTTATTTACTTTGGCCTTTTTGGAAACACAGGAAGGAGCAATCAGCTAAGTGAGCTTAGTGCTTGGAAAAAAATCTTTCATTCCTTTAGAGACAGCATGAAAAGTCAGCCGAGTACAAAACATAGAGAGGAAAACAAGAAGAAAAGGGACAAGAAGAGAGGGACACAACCTAGAACAGATAATGGATGTCTATTCTATTAACATTTCTCTATTTGTAGAATGGGGCTGTCTTATGTTTTGTCTTCGTATACGGCCCCAAATTTCCTGAATCTGCCCCTGACCAGCTCTTAGAGGGGTTCTGCCCCCTGCTGGCCCCCGTTTAAAGCCGCCCCTGCTACCTACAGCTAATGACCACAATTTAAAGAAAGACTGAAGGCTTCCCGCTGTAGGGCAGGGAAAAACCGTCCCACTACCTTCAGGCCCCTTCCTGTAGACTTCATCCCAGATCCAGACACTAACTGCAAACATCCTCACCGTCAGCAGTCAGAAGGTGAAGGGTGGCACTCCACAGGGCTGTGTGTTCTCCCCGCTGCTCTTCCCCTCCACAACCGCAGGTTTTAGACGTTTTTTCCGCTTCAGCAGATCGAACGTCGACAGAAAACCACACCATCTTCCATCCAAGTTTGATTTTAATGTGGAAAATGAATCCAGTCCATGAGGCAGAGACGCTACTAGCACCTAGCTACTGTCAAACAGCCCATCTTCTCCATCTTAACTTACAATACTTACAAGGTTCAAATCAGAACGTTCCTCTAAACAAGGCAAAAGCTTGAGCTGCTGCTCAGAGAACAACACGTAGGAAACCATAACTTAACGGGTCGGTCTGCGGATGAAACGGGAGGTTACAAAGGCAGCGTATTTACACGTCATGTCTCGCTCTGTACAGATTATCAGTCTGGTGCGTGTGGCTGACGGAGGTCCATAGAAGCGGTTTGCCTAGAGCCGGTGTGGCCCCGCTCAGACCCGTCTTTCAGGGGCCGATGGACGGCATTGGTCCAGGAGTCTCTTCGATCTCCGGCTCCTCCGGAGAGCCGGGCCAGGCCTCTGCCTGCTCCGCCTCCTTCTTGTCCAGCTCTTGTTGATCTTTGATCTTCAGGATCAGCTCCTTGATCTCCAGGCGCTTCGTCTTCATGCGCTGCTGGGGGAACCAGTCGGACAGGTTCATGGGCAGCTGGAAACTGGGAATGGGGTTCTGCAGGGAGAGAAGAGCAAAAATCCTCAAAACAAAGTTCAATAATTAAAAGAAAAACAAAACAGAAATGCTGCTGAATTTTCAGCAATAATTCCCAGTGGAAGTGGAAGTTTTATCCCGTTTTTTTTGCAGCACATTTGGAATCAAAAACAACTTTGACACAACAATATCACTACATAAAAAAACGGCAAAAAACGCAGAAAACTGGACGCTGGATCAAACTGTGGTCAAGCTGCTTTGATGCTTCAACGCTCTGGTTGTTTATCTGCTCTGTTCTGTAGCTTCAAGCTAGAAAGCAGCTTGGCTTTATTTACTTTAAAGGATTGATAGAATGATTCTATAGGGTATCTGGTCCTTCAGGTCTCTAATAGGGTGATAGAATGATTCTATAGGGTATCTGGTCCTTCAGGTCTCTAATAGGGTGATAGAATGATTCTATAGGGTATCTGGTCCTTCAGGTCTCTAATAGGGTGATAGAATAATTCTATAGGGTATCTGGTCCTTCAGGTCTCTAATAGGGTGATAGAATGATTCTATAGGGTATCTGGTCCTTCAGGTCTCTAATAGGGTGATAGAATGATTCTATAGGGTATCTGCTCCTTCAGGTCTCTAATAGGGTGATAGAATGATTATATAGGGTATCTGGTCCTTCAGGTCTCTAATAGGGTGATAGAATGATTATATAGGGTATCTGGTCCTTCAGGTCTCTAATAGGGTGATAGAATGATTCTATAGGGTATCTGGTCCTTCAGGTCTCTAATAGGGTGATAGAATGATTCTATAGGGTATCTGGTCCTTCAGGTCTCTAATAGGGTGATAGAATGATTCTATAGGGTATCTGCTCCTTCAGGTCTCTAATAGGGTGATAGAATGATAATATAGGGTATCTGGTCCTTCAGGTCTCTAATAGGGTGATAGAATGATTCTATAGGGTATCTGGTCCTTCAGGTCTCTAATAGGGTGATAGAATGATTATATAGGGTATCTGGTCCTTCAGGTCTCTAATAGGGTGATAGAATGATTCTATAGGGTATCTGGTCCTTCAGGTCTCTAATAGGGTGATAGAATGATTCTATAGGGTATCTGGTCCTTCAGGTCTCTAATAGGGTGATAGAATGATTATTTAGGGTATCTGGTCCTTCAGGTCTCTAATAGGGTGATAGAATCATTCTATAGGGTATCTGGTCCTTCAGGTCTCTAATAGGGTGATAGAATGATTCTATAGGGTATCTGGTCCTTCAGGTCTCTAATAGGGCGATAGAATGATTCTATAGGGTATCTGGTCCTTCAGGTCTCTAATAGGGCGATAGAATGATTCTATAGGGTATCTGGTCCTTCAGGTCTCTAATAGGGTGATAGAATGATTCTATAGGGTATCTGGTCCTTCAGGTCTCTAATAGGGTGATAGAATGATTATTTAGGGTATCTGGTCCTTCAGGTCTCTAATAGGGTGATAGAATGATTCTATAGGGTATCTGGTCCTTCAGGTCTCTAATAGGGTGATAGAATCATTCTATAGGGTATCTGGTCCTTCAGGTCTCTAATAGGGTGATAGAATCATTCTATAGGGTATCTGGTCCTTCAGGTCTCTAATAGGGTGATAGAATGATTCTATAGGGTATCTGGTCCTTCAGGTCTCTAATAGGGTGATAGAATGATTCTATAGGGTATCTGGTCCTTCAGGTCTCTAATAGGGTGATAGAATGATTCTATAGGGTATCTGGTCCTTCAGGTCTCTAATAGGGCGATAGAATGATTCTATAGGGTATCTGGTCCTTCAGGTCTCTAATAGGGTGATAGAATGATTCTATAGGGTATCTGGTCCTTCAGGTCTCTAATAGGGTGATAGAATGATTATTTAGGGTATCTGGTCCTTCAGGTCTCTAATAGGGTGATAGAATGATTCTATAGGGTATCTGGTCCTTCAGGTCTCTAATAGGGTGATAGAATGATTCTATAGGGTATCTGGTCCTTCAGGTCTCTAATAGGGTGATAGAATCATTCTATAGGGTATCTGGTCCTTCAGGTCTCTAATAGGGTGATAGAATGATTCTATAGGGTATCTGGTCCTTCAGGTCTCTAATAGGGTGTGTAACATTGGTTGGGCTGAAAATGGCATATTAGCTGTTCTATGAGCCCTAATGCAGCCTGGTTAAAAGCCCTAGAATGAAACCACAGGTTTTCTTCCTTTTATGGTTTGATCATGAATATTTAGATGAGCTGTGCTCTGATTGGTTGGTTTACAATGAGTGAAGCTGCTGAGCAAAGACGCATCATAGCAACAATCACTCACTCACTGAAACATCAGATTGTTGATATGGTAGGGGGACCAGACGTCCTCTTTTGCCTGGACATGTCCTACTTTTCTTACCTAAAAAAATTTCTGAAAAAAAGAAAGAAACTACCGATCCGAGGGGGGAAAAAATGCGCCAGCACCTCCCAGGCGAGCTCAGGATCAGGCTGGGAATCTCACTGTGGGCACGAGTTTCTATCCAGCAGTGACACTCGAGGACGGCTGCCTTCTTGAAAGCATCTCTGCCCTCGGACTGATTTTCTCCCTGAATAAAGGCTGAGCGGAGACAAACCCCTTCTTCTGCTTGGGGGCATATTAACTGCAACACACACACATGCTCTGTTCCAAAACCTAGGACGCGTCCTTAGAAGGCCAGATTCGAAGGCCGATTACGTCATAGCTCGGCGCCGAGGTCTGGTTGGATTCCAAGACTCCTCGTTATGCGGCCTTAAAATGCGTCCTTCTTTTTGCCCGATTTGAAGGACGGGTCCGATGTATCCTCTGCATCCTTGGTTTACCCAGGATTCATTGCGAGACCAAGCAAGCTGTGATCAGAGGAAAGCCCTCTGAAGGGTAGACCTGTTTGAATTCACAGCCAAAACTCCACCAGTCTCCTTATTTTCAAGGACTTTGAAGGATCCAGTCTAGGTAGACCGCGTCCTTGGAGGATCCCGTCCAGGTTTTTGAACACACACGCAGACGACCTGGTTTCTGAGCATAAACCAGGCTTTAAATGAATGATGAAAAGGTGAGGCCCTCATAACGACCCCTGTGGCTCCCTTCTGCACGCCTCTGTCTGGAGCCGACGCCTTAGGACCGACGACCTGAACGACCGTCGCCTGGAACAGTTCTCACCTCGAAGAAGCTCTCCACGTACTGCAGGACGTAAACTCCACAGTCGCTAAAGTTGTCCTGCTGAGGCACTCGGGGGCTGGAGCCCTTCATCACGTCCTTCCCGAAACTCCGCTGAGAGCCTCTCCGCACCTCCCACTCCACCTCCAGGTACCTGAACACAACACGTAATGATCAGCACCAGAAGCAGCTAGGCCTTCCAGCCAGCCTGGGCGGGTTTCACTCACTCTCTGAGGGTTTTCACCACGTTGGACCTGGACGGACCTCGCAGCGAGTCCATGATCAGAATACAAGGCCTGAAAGAGTCAAAAGTCAAACAATCAGACCCAACAGCACCCCCTGCAGGTCCAAACGTTCAGCTGCTCCACTCACTGTTTGCAGATGATGGGTTTGGAGGCTAAGCTGGACACATCGGGAACGCCGGCGTCTTCAGCCAGATTCCCATCTTCGCTGCATTCGTCCTGAACACACAGAGACGGAGATACTCAGAGGCCGGACCGACTCCAGGGCCCGGGTGGAACCAGAACACAGAGGGGACCGGTACCTGACAGGAGCTCTGGTCATCAGAGAAGGTGTAGGCGTCGTCTCCGTCTCCCGACCTGTAGCAGAACTTGATGCGCTGCAGCTCGCCTTCACAGAGAAACCCGGGTCAAAAAAAACCAGACGCTTCTGACCAAAAACCGGAGTAAACCGCTCCACTTACTACTGAACTGCTGCTCCGGTTCCGCCCGGCTGCTCCCCAGCTGCTCCTCCCCCACCTCCGGGAAACCACAGTGTTCGTGGGGCAGGTCCGAGTCGGCCTCGTCTGGAAACGTGGGGGACGTCCCGTCCGACAAGCTGTCCAACCCATCTCCGTCCGGCGACAGAGGCCGGCAGTGGTCCGGGATGTTCTCCTCCGACTGCGGCTCATCCGGGGAGCTGAAGGCCGGAGGCGGGTCCATATACATCGGGTTCTTCTCCAACACTGGACCCTCCAGGCCCGGGAAGCATATGACCGCCAGATACCAGTGAGCCCTGAGAAAAACCCAACAGAACATGGTACCAACGCAGTAACCTGACTCCGATTTGCTCCACATATCCATCTGGAAACCTTCCGTTGAAGTAATTTTTGGAAGGGGCGAAAATACTGGTTAGCTGATTGGCCTATGTTGGTGATAGACGGGCCAAATAAACCAATCAGATCAACAAAGCATATGACGTACTAACAGAGCGACGACGAAGAGGAGCCAATTTATAGATCAAACTCTTGCCGAAACCAGTCGGGAGAAGAGCAAAAACATCTTTTCCTCTGAGAAAAGCCTCCAGAGCAGTGTTTTGCTCTTCTTTCAGTGAAGAAATACTCTGTAATTCCGATAAAACTTGCTCGATAGCCACGCTAACGCTAGTTTCATCGGCTGAAGCCGCCATGTTCTTTAGACTGAACTGTCGCGCTTCTCGTTGCGTCACACCTCAACCCGCCTCAAAGCCAACGCTGATTGGACGTTCGTTTGGTGAACGGCTCCAAATTTTCTTCAACGGAGAGTCTCCAGACTGATCTGCGAGTGAAACCTTGAAAGCTCGCAAGATCAGGATGGTCTCACGAGGCTAATAATCCGGTGCGTCTTATGTGTGTGTTAAATACAGTAATGGCACATGTAACTGAGACTGCGCCTTTTAGTACGGTGCGCCTTATGGTCGTGAAAATACGATAAGTCAGCAATTTAGTGCTACTTGGTCCCAATGGAATTTCCCATTGGGAAACTACTAGCACTAAGTTGCTAACTGGTTAGCAAGATGCTTCCTACAAACCAAAACTTGCTTGTGAACCTTCCGCCACAACAATCCCGCCCCCTTGATAATCGATCAATCACATTCCCTTTATTCACTCGTGTAAAGTCGGGCACCACTCGGGAGAATTCGGACATGCAACGGTTGGAACGGCCGCTTCCCTACAACTTTAACGTCATCTGAGCACGTGATATTTATACTTTATTATGGCGCTCGGCAGCGTATTTATGCGGGTTGATATAAATGACAAGTACAGGATGTTATTATTGAAAAGGGGAAATGTTTTGTTTCTCTCTGTGTAAATGTGGTCTTAGAAACTCACGACTCGTTGATGGGAACAAAAACAAAGTCCTTCTGGAACAGATCCACGTGCCGGGTCCACGTCTTGACCCGGTTGTGCTTCTTCTTCTGGATCCTGAGAGGCCAAACGGAGAGTTTAGGTCTGCAGCAAGAGGGAAGGTTAAAGTCCGGAAGGTCCCGGCTTTCACTCACGGCAGGTTGGCTGTGTCCGGCACGCTCCGGCGCTCCCTCTGGTTCAGTCTTTTGTAGAAGAACGAGCTGAACACGTGGATTCTATGTGCGTCTTCTTTTTTTAACTTTTCCAAAACTAAATATCTGAAAAGGACAATGAGGGCAGAGGAAAAACGGTTTCCAGGCGTCGTCTTTTCTATGAAAAGCAGCAGAAATGAGAAACACTCACTTTAAATAAAAGTCTATGATGACGTCGTTGAGGAATTCCCCATCGTTAAGGCAGTGCAGGTCCTCGTTGGTAACGGATATGCCCCCTTTGGCGGGGGGCGGGGGGTACACTATGAGCCTGAGGCGGGAGACAAATAGAAGGAAGGTAACCAAAGGGTAACAGGAGCCGTCCTGCAGGGGGCAGCAGCATCACTTACTTCATGACCAGTCCGGAGAAGGTGGGCTGCAGGTCCGTCATGTCCTCGTCTTCATCGAAGCCGGAATGCTGCCGGGTGGCCATCCGTGTGCGTGTGGACACGCCGACGGCTGAGTCGGGGGACAGCGTTGGGGAGGAGGGGGAGGCCTGCTCAGGCTTCGCCTGTCCGGATAAAATAAACTCTGCAGCCATCAGATTGAACGATGGATCAAATAGTTCAAGTTTTTGGCCTTAATTCAAGCAGGAAAATAGACGATCAGCCAATGGATTGATTATTTCAAGCCCTAAAATCAGATAGTTAGATATTTTGGACTTGCAGTAAGATCATTGAGTTTTTTTTTCTCATTTTAAATAAAAATTATCTTATTCTTACATGCCGATGATACAATCCAACACCATGGGTTCCTCCCCTGATGCTGTTCAGGCTACCCTGCAGGATGGCCGTTTCCAACTACAGCAATCCCTTACACAACTCAAACTCTTTCTTAATACCTCCAAAACACAAATCGTAGTGTTTTTCTGTTGCACCGATACCAATAACAGTATCAGGAGGGGCCCCGATCTAGTACTAAAATGGTGGTATCGGTGAGTACCAACAAATAGGGATCAGGAATACAGAAACCATTTTGAGAGCCAAAAGTTTCTTCAACTATTGTCACCCATTCCAGGTAGGAAATAAAAAGTTCTACTGGATTCACTTTGTTTTAGTCTTTTTCCTGCTTCACAAAGGTAGGCAGCAGCTTGACATGAAGCCATGATGGTGATTATTTTACATCAAAGTAGAATGCAGTTCTTAATATAAACACACATCAATTTCAAACAGATGGTATCGGCCGATACTGCACAGCCAGGTATCGGGGCCTGAAAATGGCACCACTAGAGCCCCATTTACGCTACCTTTGAAAAACCGATCCATGCCGAGACCGGTCCGAGCTCGGATCTGATGACCGTTTACACATCACGCTATCTCGGTTCCTCGACTCCTAGTGACGATCTGCGGTATTACTGCCAGTATTGAAGGAGGAAATCAAGCAGTTGGTGGCGGTAATGCACCAAAAGTTGTTTGCCAACCGCCATAAAACACAAGAAGAAGATGACGAAGAAGGAGGGAATCAAGCAAATCAAAATGGCGGCGCCCGTCACATTCAGAAAGTTATGCTTGATTATTTTTGCTGTACTTCGGTGTTATTATTAAAATGTTGCGTGGAGAAGATTTTGATTGTTGTTTATAGTTGAAGAAGAAGTTGTTCTTCTTCTTCTGTTTCTGGAGAGGCATGACCGCCCACTACTGGAACGGAGCGTGAATCGCGATGTGCAGCCAGACGGAGATGATGCGTTCTGCTCATGCGCTCTTGTTGTCAGAGAACCGATCCAGGAAAAAACCGAGCCGAGCCCACCTCTGGAACTGGTCTGCAGTTAGCTCGGTCCGGTTGTGTTTAGCTCAGTTGAGTTCAGTTTGCTTTCCATTTATACACCATAAGTCAGTGGTTCCCAAAGTGTGGGGCGCGCCCCCTAGGGGGGGCGCAATGCCATTGCAGGGGGGGCGCGGGAAGCGGTATGGATGAATGAAGAAAAAAAAAAAAAACAGTGCTTGCTTGACTGAGCATAATGGACAGTTGTGACACTGCAACCCAGATTTGAGAAGATCAACAGCAAAAAGCAGGCTCACTACAGCCACTGAAAAGATGGGAGGATTAAAGTACAAAGAAAAAACTCTCAGGGAGCTGTTCAATGTTTTCACTCCATTTTGCACAGAGGCTTTTTTAATGTATAGATTATAGCAAAGTTAAATATTGTTACAAATAAAAAAAAGAAATATGTTTAAAATAACACAGACAACAAAGAATCCTCTTCTAATCTACAGTATAGAACTATAAAAAAAATACAGTTACACAAAAGTGTTCCACTGTAAAGATGGTGTAGTTTGTTTTGTTGCAACCTGAAGTGTGAAATAAACTTCAGTGGAGTTTGAAAACAAAATATGTGTATAGATTTATTATATCTGGTTGAACGATGTGTGTGCCCAGTTGATATCAGCTTGGCAAAGAACTCATGCTCTTCCTCAACACTGAAGTCCTCAGACATTTTTCTTTCGTTGTTTCTTTCTTTGCACAGGTAAACAGCACATTTCTTCTTCTACGCTTGCATTATCGGCAGAGCAGACGCTGAATGCGCACTTTCATCTGGTTTGGTCTGCCGGGGTTTCCGTAGACTCGTGAACGCGCTTTCAGGAAATCCTATACACTACTGTTTATTAGGGGTGTGCAAAATAATCGTCATGATGATGCATCGTGATTCTAATTTTCGTGATCTACTGCATCGATTCTTGACGCCAAGTATCGATTATTAATTTAAAAAAATAAATAAATAAAATTGCATGAATGGTTGGCGATCATCAGCCAAAAACAAGTGTAATACAACTTCCAGTCCAGTAGATGACGCAGCGGATGTGTTGACACACGCTGCCTTGTGTCACAAGCATTTCTGGCCGCGGGATACTGCGCCGAGTCATTCAAAAACAAAACATGGAGGAGAAAATATTGCAATGCATCGCAATAATTCAAGTATTGTGATGCATCGTGATAGAATCGCATCGTGGCCTGTGAATCGTGATTCAAATCGAATCGTGACTTCTTTGGCAATACCCACCCCTACTGTTTATGCTCTAAAAACATTCTAACTGACTTCGTTTCGAGTAAATTCTGGATGCTACCCTCTCAGGACACTTGGAATACATTGGACGAGCAGTATGGAGGAATATTGACACGTTTTTTGTGGACTTTTATGGACCTTTCTGCCTCGGTCACCATAGACCTCCATTATTTGAATGTCAGCAGACAGCAAGAAGCCTCCCAGATCTCCAGATGCATTTGAGATATCAAAAAAGTACTCCAGAGTGTTGTTCAGCATGGGGGTGAGTAGAAAATGAAGGCTAATCATGTTTTGGGTGTACTATTCCTTTAAAGTATAGCATGCATCCTGAGCTATCTCTATAGTTCTGCTGCTATAGGCTTAGACTGCTGGAGGACATAGGGACCCCTTTTTCCTCATTCTATCTCTATTCTCCCACTCTGCAGAATCTTTTATTCAAACCAGACCCACCTAAAGCTCAAGGATTAGTTTAGATGAGAATGATGAACCCACCTCCGTCTTCTGGCTGCAGGCCTTGTTGTAGTTGACCAGGCGGATGTTGGCCTCCTCAAAGGTCAGCTTGGTGGGGAAGCCGCTGAGGTTGTTGTTCTGGCCGATGACGTTCAGGATGTCCTCCAGGATCATCTGCTCCTTCATCACCAGGCCGTTCTCGAAAATCAGGACGATGTATTTCTCGTCCACCTCTGGTGGAAATGGAGCAAACGGACCGATTACCGACGACACTTTAACCTTCCACATCTATCTGCTCTCGATTCGCAGTCTGCGCTGATGCAGTGCACCAATGTCAAGAACGTGCTGGGCTTCTTTACTCACGGTCAGCGGAGCAGTCGTACCACTGGCCTCCCAGTTCCTGGGACATGTTGAGCTGGGAGCGCAGACGGAGGCACTCGTCCACCGTCGTCTGGAAGAAGAGGACGGGGAGCTTCCGGACGCGGCACCATTCACAGCTGATCAGCTCCGCTGTCTGAAGGCACATCTTCACGGTGCCCAGCTCTGCACCTGATCACACAAAAAAAAAAAATACATTCTGGGTTCTCTCTGAATCCAGAATCACCTCCATGATGTAATCTTCCCATGACAGAGGAGGCGGACTCAGGGACGGATTTACAATTAGCCAATACTAGGCAGCTGCATTCTGTTTACATGTATGGTTAATAGATCTAATCCTTATATGTCCACCCTAAAGGAAAAGTCGCTCATATTCAGAATTCAAACTTCTGAAAGTTCTTTAAATCTGAAATGATTCCATCCTGTTCAATAAATGATCAGTGTTTTTAATTCAGAGTAATTTTCATGTGAATGTGCTTTACTGGAGGCATCCATGTTTGTCAAAGACCACTACTGCCACCTACTGGTTAGTGACGTCACGGTGCGGTATCGGCTGTTGATCAAGTCCCAGTGCTGTATCTGGTGTTTGTCACAACGCGCTATTATCCAAGTCATCTTGAAAACATTCTTCTTCCAAATGTCGGCTACATATTACGGGTTTTTTCTCTGGCCAGAAGTTCGATGGCAAATCCTCCCTCTTCAAGTTGGCGATCCAACGACCAACCCGTCCGTGGAGGATCAGGAATCAGAAAGGTGGAATAACTCTTTATTTTCACTTTTACCCGATGTATTCCAGCATCCAGCTGCCATGCACGTGGGCATTGTCAGTTTCACTATAGCGCTGGTGAATTTCAATGGTGAAGTCCTCTGGAAATCTTCAATAATTGTTGTTGCTTGCAGATGTGTCTAGTAGTTCCCATTGATTTAGCTTGGAAAGCGGGGAGAATGGCGCTAGGCTTACCGCACCGTGACGTCACTGCTGGAAGATGGCAGGAGGGAGGGGCTACTATATTTGGACAAAAATGGCCGCTCCCAGACTCAGTGATCGAGAAGAAAATATTGTTTTTATTTGTTTTACTGATTAACGCTAAATACATTGAATCAACATTTGCTGCACATGTTCAGAAAGGTCCAAACAGACAGCAGCAAACCATTTGAAAAAAAAACGATGCGAAGAGCAGTGTTGCCAACTTAGCGCTTTAGTCGCTATATTTAGCCACTTTTCAGACCCCTCTAGCACTTTGATTTCTAAAAAGCTCCTAGCGCCAAATCTAGAGACTTTTTTCTGCTACTGGAGACTTTGGAGACAACATCTAAAAGCAGCGAACTCTGCTCTCCAGAGCGAGTAGATTGGTAACCCCGCCTCCTGCTCTCCTCTATCTTGTCTGCTGTCATGATTCATGCAGCTATTATTTCATCCAAATGAAAAATGGAGAACAGATAAGCAGATCATGGCTTGTCTACAGTGAAAAGAAGGACTGGGTTATTTACTTTGGCCTTTTTGGAAACACAGGAAGGAGCAATCAGCTAAGTGAGCTTAGTGCTTGGAAAAAATCTTTCATTCCTTTAGAGACAGCATGAAAAGTCAGCTGAGTACAAAACATAGAGAGGAAAACAAGAAGAAAAGGGACAAGAAGAGAGGGACACAACCTAGAACAGATAATGGATGTCTATTCTATTAACATTTCTCTATCTGGAGAATGGGGCTGTTTGATGTGTTGTCTTCTCCTGCCCATCTTTGCCTAGGGCCCCAAAGTTCCTAAATCCGCCCCTGATCTCTCCAATCAGATGGACGCCTTCCAGCTGTTTCCAGAAGTCCTCACAGCTGCTCCTTACCTTCAGCTTCCACCTGGATGCAGTCCACAGCAAACTGAAACAACAGACAGAAATGATCCGTTTTATTCCAGCTGCACATTTTTTAGTTCTGCTAATAAATCCCAGAAAGAAGCATGAGAAGAACACTTAAGAGCAATATTTCCTCTACTCGCTTTTAAAACTTCTTTTCTCTCCCAAATCTATTCTCTTGCCCATCAAGTCTTTGTTTCTGCTCTCAGATCTGATGCTTCTTGCACAAACCAATCTCTCCTAGAGTCAGAGATAAACCCACTGGCTCTGCTCTTTTAGTCATCAGGCTCCTCTCCTGTGGAACCAACTACCAGTTTTAGTCCGTGAGGCAGACACCCTGACCGTTTCTCAATTCACTAGAACACGAGTACGGACTTGTGTCCTCGCCAAGTATGTCCTTGAGAAGAACACAGGAAAGTGTGGACTTGTTGAGAACGCGAGGATGCAGCATAAATCTGGGTCAATTGGAACAGAAGCGTACTGATGACATCACCACGCGCCCGCCTCGTCTAGAGCTTTATTTCCCCTCCTGTTATTAATAGTCTCTAGATGATAATAAATTATGACTTTTTTTCCATTTAGTGGAGGAATAATAATGAACACAGTCAGATAAACACAATTAAAATTTTAACAAATTAAAGAAAAAAAATTGCGATCAGAGCCAGCGGTCCATCACACATGTCTTTGTTTTAAATTACGCATTTTATCGCTAAATGAACCATATAGTGATGCTTTAGAGTATAATCCCGTAAAAATTCAAAAAAAAAATATCCACTGGACTTGGAAGGAAAGCTTCCTGGAGAGGTGGAGAAACGTCTTCAAATCTTGGAAACCAAGTCCAGTGGATATTTTTTTTTTTTTTTTTTATGGAATGACTATGACCTGGATGACTGAGAACCTTAGTCAGTTTAAAGTATAATCTTCTCGTCTCAAATGATCTTTAAAAGTAGTTTTATTGAACAACAGCAACAGAAAAGAGAACTTTTAAATTTCAATGGAGCCTCATTGAAAGCTGCTGCTGCCGCAGTGCATGCTGGGATGGCTATTAATCTCAAGAACGGACAAGTGTGCTCTGATGCATGCTGGGTAAATGGGGAGGGACGAGAACGACATTCAGGGACTTTGTTCTCAGTCTTCGTGTTCTTGTGAATTGGAACAGTACTAGAACTGAGGTTGATGGCGTTTCACGAACACATGAGAACTCACAAGTACACAGATTGAGAAACAGCCCATGTCTACTTTTAAGGCTAGGCTTAAAACTTTCCTTTTTGATAAAGCTTCTAGTTAGAGTGGCTCAGGTTATCCTGATCTATCTCTATAGTTATGCTGCTATAGGCTTAGACTGCTGGAGGACATGGGGACCCCTTTTTCATCATTCTGCTTCATTCTATCTCTATTCTCCCACTCTGCAGAATCTGTTAGTTCAATCTCTAACGTTCTGCTCTCTCTGCTTTTTCTCATAGTAGCTTCATCTGGTCTGTTCCTGTTTGGCTGTGACTCCATCCTGGAGAGAAATATCAGCTGTGCTGCTGCCATCAACACCTTTGTTTCTAGATGTTGGAGCCTGGCCTGTTTTCCAGTGTAGTCCTGTTTCTCTGACTGTGACTAACTGTATGTGCTCTCTTCATCCTCTGACATGGGAGCTGGCTCGGAGCTCGTCTGCCTGGCTGTGTGTTTCCTGGACGGGGCCGCCTGTGGAGCTGGTTGACAGTTGCCTTTTGTATCTATGCTTCTTTTTCTATGTCTGCTTCTGTCTCCTTGAACCCCAGTGGGCCTCAGCAGATGGCCGCTCACACTGAGCCTGGTTCTGCTGGAGGTTTCTTCCTGTTCAAAGAGAGTTTTTCCTCTCCACTGTCGCTACAAGCATGCTTAGTGTGAGGGATTGCTGAAGAGTCAATGAGTCGATGCAATCAGCTGGTTTTCCTTAGATAGAAAACTTTGAATCAATCTGACTGGATGATCTGGTTGAACTGGAAAGTGACCTGAGATGACATGATGTGAATTGGAGCCATAGAAATAAACTGAATAGAATAGAATCACTCAGAGAACTTAATTAAGGTTCCTGTTTTGGTTCCAAACCCGATGAAAAGCTGGAGGTTCTGCCTCCATGTTGGACCGAGCCTAGAAGGAACAGAAAACCCAGTGGGAAGGACTCACGATGACGGGCTTTTTCACCATCAGCCTCATGGTTCCGATCCGAATGCTGCGACAATCCAGGATGATGCTGTCGCACCTGGTGGTCGAGACTCTGGGCCTCTTCTTCCTGGGAGGAGCCTTCTCTGCAGACGGCTGCTTCCCAAACTGGGGCAGAGAAGGAGAAGGTTTCATTCCCAGTTAGCTTCCTGGAAGCTTCCTGGTTTTGAGTCCGACTTCCTGTTACCTGATCCTTCATCTTGGCTCTCCGTGGGATGGTGATCTTCGTGCTGACGTCTTCGAAGAATTCGGCGTTCAGCTCTTCCTGCTCGTCGGCGCTCTTCACCGCCGCCTCCACTTTGCCTTCAGAGGGCGCCGGAGAGGAGTGGGCGGAGTCAGCGGGTTGGGGGGAAACGTTGTCCATGCGGTTCACGCTTTCGGTGCTGGCGGTCTCGGCCTCCTCTTCCTCATCGTCGCTGGACAGGACGACTTAAGAGAAGAAGAAGAAAACAGATGAAGCCGGGAGCTCTAGGCAAACACTGACCTCCTGCCGGTTCCTGATGTCACTCACTGGGATCGTTGTGCTCAGCCTGCTGCCCCCCCGCCCTCTGCCTCCCTTTGGCGGGGGTTCCAGCCCGGCAGGCGCCGGACGTCCCGGCCAACAGCGGGATCCTTCCGTTGCTCAGAGGCAGCGGCGCCGCCCTGCTGCTCGCCATCCGTGGCGGCAGGGCTTCTCTGATGGCGGCTCCGGCTTTGTAGAATTTCTGCTGCAGGCTGTTGGGTCCGAGGGAGGGGTGGGATCTGATGGCGGGTCTGGGGGTGGGGGAGGACGAGGCGGCCTGGGGGCCCACCAGGGACTCGCAGCTCCCGCAGCTCAGACACATGCTGCCGTCCTCGCTGGGCTTTTTGCACTTCAGGCACACCGAGTGGTAGACGACGGTCCGAACGGGCTGCAGGGACAGACGGGACCGGATCAGGGTTCTGCAGAACATCAGTCAGAGGTCCGACCCAGAACCCACGCTAAACCTCAGAGCCAGAGCCATCAGAAACCTCAACTACCAGTCATCCCATTCAGCAGCAACTACTGAGGAATTGTGGGTAATGGAGTCCCCCCCCCCTCCCGCCGTTCAGGGCTGGTCTCACCTCGGCCGCTTTGAGCTGCGGGGAGAAGCAAACGTTCTCCAGAGGTTTCCTCTTCTGCTGGACGCGCCGCTTGATGTTCAGCGACTCTCCTTCTGCAAAATATCAAACAGACAGATTTATCGCCATGACAACCAACCCCTCTACTGTCGCCCAGCCCAAGCGCTTATATGAAGGCCATAAATAACTTTGTCCCAATGGAATTTCCCATTGGGAACCTGCTAGCGCTAAGTTGCTAACTGGTTAGCAAGATGCTTCCCACAAACCGGCCACAACCAAACTTGCTTGCGAACCTTCCGCCACAACAATCCCGCCCCCTTGATAATCAACCAATCACATTCACTGTATTCACTCGTGTAAAGTCGTGCACCACTCTGGAGAATTCAGAAATGCAACGTTGGAACAGCTGCTTCCCTACGACTTTAAGGAAACCTTAGGCTATCTGATTATTAAAAAAAAAAAAAAAGATGAATCGATTTGCAAAATAATGGTTAGTTGCAGATCTAGTTGTAATACATCCTTGTTTTGCTTTAGGAAGGAAAAGTTAGTAGGAAAGTCATGCCTCACCTGGGGCCTCTGGACAGGTGAGGACGATGCTGTCCACCTCCACAGCCTGGTTGTTTCTGCAGGATTGAGAGCAGAACATCAGGCTGATGGTAGAAAGTCAGACTCATCCTCACAGACACATTAGCTCGGCTCCATCCGCCATGTTTGGATCAAACCGAAACATTCTAAGTTTGTTAAAGAGGAAACAGAACCGCCTATCCTGTTCTGCCCGATTCTGCCGCTCGCAGCTGTTTAGATGAAGCTAGCATGAGCTTCTCTACCGGATCGGGAGCGCCACTGACCTTTGAGCTGGTTTCCGTGTCAGCGATGGGACCTGAGCGTGCTGGAAGTGGCGACCCTGCAACATGATTCCTGGAGCGAGCGTGGAAGTCAGGATCAGGTTGAAGTTGGTTCTGGTGGATGTGGAGGAGGGAGTCTGTGCTGCAGGCGGGACATCGCTGCAGGAGGGGAGGAGGAGTTTTAATGAATATCCCGTCCTGTTTGGATCTTTCCAACAGAACAATCATCTAAAGTTCAAACGGATCTCAGGAAGCCCGGTTCTGCCTGACCCACTTATCCAGAGATTTCCCA
Organism: Cyprinodon tularosa; assembly: GCF_016077235.1. Lineage (NCBI taxonomy): Eukaryota > Metazoa > Chordata > Actinopteri > Cyprinodontiformes > Cyprinodontidae > Cyprinodon > Cyprinodon tularosa. Next base: position 317,786 of record NW_024039283.1, on the reverse strand, counting down.
AGAATCTTCAGCAGTTTAGGCCAGAAAAACACCAAATCTGATTTTGCATCCAAACAGACAGAAAATTGTGCCTTAAGGGCTGTGTGTCGCAGTTAGTTAGCGACAGTGGGAGTTTTTCCTTTCCACTGTCGCTACAAGCATGCTTAGTGTGAGGGATTGCTGAAGAGTCAATGAGTCGATGCAATCAACTGGTTTTCCTTAGATAGAAAACTTTGAATCAATCTGACTGGATGATCTGGTGAACTGGAAAGATGACATGATGTGAATTGGAGCTATAGAAATAAACTGAATAGAATTAGCTTGTTGCAGGTATGATGCAGATATTTTTACTTCATGCCCGATTTTAAAGCGTGGTCTGCGCCGTTATTCTACGCCACAACGCAAGAGGGCCAATCAGGAACTAGCTAGGATTCTGTGTGTCGGTTTGACGAGCTCGTTCGCCGTCTACAACCCCTCATCCAACGCCGGCGTCACACAGTTCCCCGTGAGCGTTCCCCAAAGACCGGCCGTGGCGCTGCGTGTTTTGGCTTCGGGTGCAAACCAACAGGGCGCCGCACAGAGCTACAAACTAGCGTCCTGCACGGTGTCTGGGATAGAGTCCGAGGTGTGCCAGGCTTTATGGACGGCGCTACAGCCAGAGTTTCTGCCATTAGAGACCAAACAGGAAATACGAATAGAGTAGAGCGGATGTAGAACTGACCAATCAGAGGCCTCCTTTCTCTCCTCTGTCTACGGTCACCTACAATTTAAGGCTGGTTTATATTCAGAAACCAAGTGGTCTGCATGTGTGTCGCAGTGAACGCAAATGTGACCCCGCCCCCTTCCGCAGACACTCTGCTGCACCTTTCCTAAATTGTAGGTGACCGCAGACAGGAAGCCTCTGATTGGTCAAATCTAGATCCGCTCTACACTATGCGCATTTCCTGTTTGGTTCCTTACCGGCTTGTTTTGTTTGTCTGACCGCCATTGTGGAAAACGACTGGTGAAGATGGAGCAGCTAGCAGAGCGAGGTGCGTGAGAACGCTGGGACCCTTTTTCCACCTGGATCCCCGCTCTTTTTGGCCCTCATGTCCCTCTGTTGTCGGATAAACTGGCCCCCACTTCCTCTCCGCCTCAGCCGTATCTAGACCCACAGCTAGTTCCTGATTGGCCACTGATATATATATGGGTTTTATATTTTGTTGTTTGACAATCATACAAGTTTTGTATCACAAATGAAGCACTCTCATTATCTACGTTTCCTTGAGAGCTTGATATAATTTGCTTTTGTACTCACAAGCTTTCTGTGCCATGCTCTGACCATGATGTAATAATGTTTTTTGTTTCGGCTATCCACGAGCCCTGGGTGGATTCGGGGGGGTGCCCGTTCTATTTTTTGGTTTCTGTAATCATGCGCTCCAGGCATGAGAGGGAGCGATCACTTTTCCTGATTGGGTGAAAGATTTTCCTTTGAAGTTTGGCATAAAGGACGGACGGCGGTTGGCACTGGCGGGGTCTGCTAGGGTTGCATACGGACGCCTAGCTGCGCGGGTTGCTGCCCTGCTGGGATCGACCGGCCCTCCGATCCTTTGTGTCACGGTAGGGGGACAATATAATTTATATTCAGCACCGTGCCTTGATTGATGTGCTTGCTTTGCTGTGTTCTGTGGCGGAATAAAACGACACATTTTACTCTAGCAGACACTGTGTGTGTTCTGTGTGTGCATCTTTATTACCGACTCATCCCGATCCTGCCTAAATTTCATAATACAGCCACCTTGCGTTGTGGCGTGGAATAACATAGCGCAGACCACGCTTTAATATTGGGCAGAAATCATAAATATCTGCGACACGCTGCTGCAGGAGGATAACCAGTAGAGACTGACATTTTTTCGGGAATCCCACGGGATTCCCGTGGGATTCCCGTGGGATGGGAGTCAGTATTAGTAACGATCACGTGATTGGGACGGTACAGGATTAAACATTAACGGGAGCAGACGGGAGCAGGAGCAAACCAATAGTAACAAAAAAAAACGAGGATCGATGCCAAAAAATAAAATAAAATAGAAAGAATAAAAATCCAGTACTGACGCCGCCATTTTGTCGTTTTTTTCCTTGAAGCCTACACTATAATGCGAGTCAAAAAAAACTACAAGACCCAGAAACCAACAGTGCTTCCGCTCTGAGTTTTTCACCCGTGCTTAAAAGAAATTCAGATTCAATGAATTGGCAGAAATCTTATTGAAGACAACAAGAATGGGAGTGGTGCAGGAGTCATTCTGAATGGGAGCGTGATGGGAGTGGGAGTAATTTCACAAGGTGTGGGACAGGACAGGATTTAGATTTCTACTCTGGCCCGGGATCGGGACGGGACACAGTTTTTTTCTGTGGGAGTGGGACGGGACAGGAGTGAAAATCCACTCCCGTGTCAGTCTCTAATAACCAGGCCTTTAGGAGAGATGCACTAGAATATCTGCAGAAGGGGGGGCATCTGCCTTAACTGCAACACACGCAGACGACCTGGTTTCTGAGCATAAACCAGGCTTTAGAGGTGGTGGCATATAGCGCTCATTGAAAGTCAATGGTGATGATTTCCTGCAGGGGGCAGCGTAGCTCCGACTGAGATAGAGCCCAGGTCTATTTTAGTGGGACTACGCAGCAATTTAGCAGCAACGGTCAGCTAAAATACAAAATAAAATCTGTTAATCTGACAGAGAAAGAGTTAGTTTGGAGTCACACATCGCGTTTATAGGCAGCAGGACAGACTGGAGCAAAAAACAATGAAACATTAAAATAGAAACTTTCCCCATGATGGGAGTTCAGGAGGATAGGAAACGGATAAAGTAGTTGATCCTCTTTGAGCCTCACAGAAACCAGAATAAGGAGGAGCAGACAGAGCAGGTCAGAGCAGCGTATCTCTCTCACCTCTTTATGGAAAAAAGAAAGAAAAACTGGGATAAACTTCCCAGATCTCTCTGAGAATCTCCTCTCTGCCTCAGTAACCATAGAAACCGTCCCACGCCATTAATAGCTGTTTTTCCATTCTTTAGATGTAGATCTCATTATGTTTTTAATATATGAACATTCTCTATCTGTTCTGGTTCTAGATGCTCCACAGACTCGCTAAGTAGAGCTTTGCTTTATAGAATGCACCGCTGGTTATTCATTATTTATAACATTTCATCATCTGTTCCAGTCAAATCTGTGTAAAATAATCGGCACAGATCTGCTCACCCTTTCCAGTGAGAGCTTCTCTATACGCAGTCAGATTGACATGGAAATCCTGAGATTAATCATCTCTGATCTCATATGATAATCAATAATCAGAGATTAAAAAGTCGTACGCAACCGGTGCGTTCAGGGCTTTAGATGATGGTTCTGATCCACTGAAATCATCAGAACCTTTCTGATTGGTCCAGTTCCTCCATCCAGCTTCCAGTTTTTCTGAGGAATCCCTGAAGGTTCTGTTTCACTAATGGATTTCCATAGATTTCCATGGACCATCATCACCGAAAGAAACATTTCCATCGTTTTGAAGCAAAAGAAATATAGAAAAAGGTTCCTACCTGCATTTTCGGGCACCCAGTCTGTTCAGAGACCTCATGTTGGATCGGTTTCCAAACGTCCTCAAATGATCGGAACCGTAGTGCCTTAAAGGAGGAGACTGGAGCGGGAAACAAAGCGGCATTAACTCCAGCTGCTTTTCATTCATTCCCCTCTGGAGACGCACAGCATCGCCGACAGGGACTCACCTTCTTCTCCGGGGTGGTCATCTGCTGCTGCTCCATCTCCTCCACACTCACCACGCCCGCTCTGAAGAGAGGGAAAGCCCAAAAAACTCAGTTAGAGACAGACATATTCCAGAAGGTCCCCGTTTGAAACTATTCATATAACAAGAGCATTAAACACAAATAAATAAGATATTAGAGTTGGAAAAAATTCTGAGGTCATCATCCATGACCTTCCTCCAGAATTTAGTGAATTATTTCCTCATGAAATCATTTTAAACGTCACATGCGATCTGCTCATCAGTATTAGACCAATCAGCTGATTTAGCCCCGCCCACTAAAGGTTAAATATGGGCTGCGTTCGAATTCATGGGCTGCGTCTTCCAGATTCAAAGGCCGATTACATCATAGCGCGGCGCCGAGGTCTGATTCGTCGGATTCCAAGAGTCCTCGTTATGCGGCCTTAAAATGCGTCCTTCGATTTGAAGGAGGGACGGGTGTCTCGATTTGAGGGACGGGTCCGATGTTTCCTCGGTATCCTTGGTTTACCCAGGATTCATTGCGAGTCCAAGCAAGCCGGCTGCTCCGTGATCAGAGGAAAAAGGGAAATGGCGCCAGACAGTGGTGAATATTAGAAGTTCAGTTTAATATAATCCAGTCAGTGAATAGTTCCGTCTGAAATGAATGAAAATAGTTGTTTTAATGGTTATAGAGTCAGATATGTGGCGGTAATGTTTGGTTTATCTAAAGGTTTTTGTCTGTTACTGTATAAATGGGTTTGGCTCTAATTTAAGACAGATTCTAATAGATCTGATAGGATTTTATTTTATTTTTATTTTATTGCTGTTTTGCACAATTTACTTAACTAGGTTTTTTTTTTCCAGTAATGGATATTTGAAAATAGCAGCAACATCAGAGATGTGCAGAATAACAGCAGCAGGTTATTTAACTGACTAAGGTTTCTATCATTTGATTTGATTTTATTAGTTCCTGCTCCCGGTGGCTGGAACATTTATTCCACTCTGGATTCTCAGGAGTGGAGTCTTTGTTCACTTTACAATAAAAAAAAATTAAAAAGAAACAGTTCTGTATTCATTGTTTTCCTGCTTTGTGTGTCATCTGTCACGGTTGCTAAGTGACATGCGTAAAGCGGTGAAAGCCACCGAAGGCTCGACCCGTTTAAATCCACAGCCAAAACTCTTCGCGTCTCCTTATTTTCACAGACTTTGAAGGATCCAGTCTAGGTAGGCCGCGTCCTTGGAGGATGCGGTCCAGGCAGGCCGCGTCCTTGGAGGATGCGGTCCAGGCAGGCCGCGTCCTTGGAGGATCCGGTCCAGGCAGGCCGCGTCCTTGGAGGATCCGGTCCAGGTAAGCCGCGTCCTTGGAGGATCCGGTACAGGCAGGCCGCGTCCTTGGAGGATCCGGTCCAGGTAAGCCGCGTCCTTGGAGGATCCGGTCCAGGTAAGCCGCGTCCTTGGAGGATCCGGTCCAGGTAGACCGGGTCCTTGGAGGATCCGGTCCAGGTAGGCCGCGTCCTTGGAGGATCCGGTCCAGGTAGTCCGCGTCCTTGGAGGATCCAGTCCAGGTAGACCACGTCCTTGGAGGATCCAGTCCAGGTAGACCACGTCCTTGGAGGATCCAGTCCAGGTAGGCCGCGTCCTTGGAGGATCCAGTCCAGGTAGACCACGTCCTTGGAGGATCCAGTCCAGGAAGGCCGAGTCCTTGGAGGATCCGGTCCAGGTAGACCGGGTCCTTGGAGGATCCGGTCCAGGTAGGCCGCGTCCTTGGAGGATCCAGGTCCAGGTAGACCGGGTCCTTGGAGGATCTGGTCCAGGTAGGCCGAGTCCTTGGAGGATCCGGTCCAGGTAGGCCGAGTCCTTGGAGGATCCAGTCCAGGTAGACCGGGTCCTTGGAGGATGCAGTCCAGGTAGGCCGCGTCCTTGGAGGATCCGGTCCAGGTAGGCCGCGTCCTTGGAGGATCCAGTCCAGGTAGACCGAGTCCTTGGAGGATCCAGTCCAGGAAGGCCGAGTCCTTGGAGGATCCAGTCCAGGTAGACCGGGTCCTTGGAGGATGCAGTCCAGGTAGACCGGGTCCTTGGAGGATCCAGTCCAGGTAGGCCGCATCCTTGGAGGATGCAGTCCAGGTAGACCGGGTCCTTGGAAGACGCAGCCCATGAATTCGAACATAGCCAATAACTGAACAATTTAAAATGTTTAATAGAATCTAAACGAACGCCTCTTTTCCAGCCTGATTCTGCCTTTTGTTTGATTCCAAGCTAAATGATAAGCCATCCAAATCAGCCAGGGGTGTGAATAATTGTGGGCTCAGCTGGAAATGAGGCCTCCAAGCAGGACTTGGTGGTGGTTCCTGTTCACCCTGACAATGGGCCGGGTCGTTACTGCGGTTCTGATCATATTTTTACTACAGAGAAAGATTTAAATGAGCGGAGCGCTGAGACCGACAGCTGGATGTGTGCAGAGAAGGTTCTGGAAGCGGGAGCAGAAGGTTCTTACTCGTGTCTCTTCGCCGTCTCTCTGTCACCGGGAAGCGAGAAGCTCCAACTGTGCTTGAAGCCTCCATCTGTCCTGGTCTCAGAACGATTCAGGGCTTAAACAACAAACCGAGAGCCGGATCAGTGCAGGGACAAAACCCACAGGCCCGACAGAACCGAACCGAACCCGCTGCAGCTGCAGAGATACGCTCGTGCTGTCAGGAACAGGTCCGACCCCCTGGCATCACAGCCTGTGCCGAATCTGTCTGGGAAACCTAAAGTTTCGCAGGTGAGACACGGTCTGACCCGACAGGAAGCTGCACTCAGAGCGCCTCAGGTCCAAGGTCGCATGCTATAGGCCTGGATCATCTGTCCATTTCTGCTTTAGTGCTGATCTGTGCCACTGTGCAGATCAGCACTGCACTTCTTGGCCTGCCACTTCTGGAACTGTCCCTGTGTTCTTTCATTTCCCTCCTATGTTCCTCACAGTTTAAATTTCAGACAACTTTTTGTATACTTCCCCTAACCTATGTTGAACAATCTTTGTTTTTATGATCATGTTAGAGTTTTTTAGAGGCGCCCATGATGAATCTTCAGAGGAGATTAAATACATTTTCTCACACCTTGATACATCTGGCTATGAAGTTCAAATCTTAATGAAGTTACCAAACCAATTTTGTTTTTCAGTAAGTCAGTGAAAAGTAGTTAAGGGTTTTCAAATCAATAAAATTATTATTTTTTGCGCCTGTCAAATTTTGTTTTAATGCATATTGCACATTTTCTGTTAGTCTAATAAGAAACGCATGTTCTCCCTGAGCAAGTTTGGGTTCTCTCCAGGTACTCCAGCTTCCTCCCACAGTCCAAAAACATGACTGTTAGGTTAATTTGTTTCTAAGTAGCTTCATCTGGTCTGTTCCTGTTTGGCTGTGACTCCATCCTGGAGAGAAATATCAGCTGTGCTGCTGCCATCAACACCTTTGTTTCTAGATGTTGGAGCTTGGCCTGTTTTCCAGTGTAGTCCTGTTTCTCTGACTGTGACTAACTGGATGTGCTCTCTTCATCCTCTGACATGGGAGCTGGCTCTGAGCTCGTCTGCCTGGCTGTGTGTTTCCTGGACGGGGCCGCCTTTTACGGTTGCTTTTTGGCTACGTTCACACCGCAGCCTGAAGTGGCCCAAATCCGATTTTTTTGGCCCATATGCGACCTGGATCTGATCTTTTCATGACAGTCTGAACAACACAGATCTGATTTTCTCAGGCCACTTGGCTCTGTGGTCCTGAATCAGACACGAATCTGATATTTACGTTTAACTATCTTGAAAAGATTGTGTTTTTATAGTTGGGAAAGATAGCTAGATGCACTCCGGCGCTACCATCCATGTTTACTTCCGTAAACACAGAGCACGCTGGCCTGTGATGTCATGGCGTCCTCTACTGCACATGCGGGACACTTGCGTTGTACGAATGCATTTGACAGTTGCACACAGGAGATGACATACAAGTTGTATATATTTGGAAATGTGGACAGCAATGCAAAAAAAAAAGAAAAAGAAAATTGAATTTCACAAAAAAAATTGGAATTGAACACCGTAGCCTGCAGCGTGAACGTAGCCCCAATATGTCTGCTTCTGTCAGCAGATGGCCGCTCATACTGAGCCTGGTTCTGCTGGAGGTTTCTTCCTGTTCAAAGGGAGTTTTTCCTCTCCACTGTCGCTACAAGCATGCTTAGTGTGAGGGATTGCTGAAGAGTCAATGAGTCGATGCAATCAGCTGGTTTTCCTTAGAGAGAAAACTTTGAATCAATCTGACTGGATGATCTGGTTGAACTGGGAAAGTGACCTGAGATGACATGATGGGAATTGGAGCTATAGAAATAAACTGAATAGAATTGAATTATATAGATAGTGACAATATGTAGATATTTATATTTTTAGTGTGGAAAGTTCTATTTCTTTATATGATGAATGTGTGTAATATGTCCTTTGTATACCTGGAATGTGTAACGAACAGGATTTCCCTCTGGGATTCATTAGATTAATTCTGAAGTTCTATAAATGTAAACTACATCCAGTCTTTTTCTATTGACCTACATAGCAGAGCATCATTCAGCTGTGATCTGTTGGACCTGAGGAGGTGAAATTAATCCAGGTTCTGGTAGCAGCTCTTCTATCTTCAGTTCCAACAGGACATTTCGATCCTGTTTGGACATAAAAACCTTTGGTTTCCTCTCAGACACCCGGATCAGGATCCTAATGGGCCTTTGATTCTGGATCTTCCATGTTTAGAAGCTCAGAGGAAACAATGAATCCAGCTTCTGTTTACATCTATCCTCTCAGAGCTAGCCTGCTAGCATCAGAGCTAGCGCTGGTTAGCTGTCTGCTTCTGGACACAAACACATCTCTGCTTATTTATCTGTTTGTTTGTGTTTTTTTTGTTTATTTGTGCCTCCATCTGCGGAGTAAACACACAGGGAGCAGCTAACCGCCTGTCAGCCACAGGAAGGCCTGTCTCTGCAGCAGCAGCATCCAGCTAACCTCAGCGCTAACGGGGATCAGCTCCAAACAGCGCAGATCGGCTAACAAACCGGACCCAGCTGACCCCCCCAGCCGAAGACCCGAACCCGCAGCACCGCCGCCGCGCTGGCAGCTCCCCCTGCTCCCCCGCCTGGACAGAGGATGAGCAGGGGGAGCAGCGTGCAGCCAGCCGGGGAATCCGGTGGCCGTGTGCGGCTAGAAAGCAGCTGCAGCGGCGGCCCGGTCCGAGCACCACAGCGGGGGATTCGCAGCTTACCTTCGAGGAAACGGCTTCTGTTGTGGGCCATGTTTATGCCATGACCCGCTTCATCTTGCGGTGATGCACATTAAAGGCTGGAAACAGCAGATCGGCCGTTTAAAGCTGCTCTAAGCCACAGATACACACCATGCCGGAAGTTTAAGCGACGGCGCTTCAAAATAAAAGCTCGAACATCCGGAACAGATGGGTTCTCACACTATTTAGTTCATTAAAACGCAATGAAGATAATATTTAGTATTTATGAAGTTCAGAGCATTTTTTTTTACAGTGTACAGAATAATTGTCTTGATGCCAAAAAGAGCCCAACAGATGTGTTCTGCTTAATTTATGCATATAAAGGGAGTACTACTGATTAAATGGACACTGCAATGTAAGTAGAACAGGAAAGGAAAAAATTAAAAAAGATGAAAGAAAGAGGAGATAAAAGGGAGATAATGATAAAACATTTTCAGTCTGCTTCATCATCTGCAAAGAGATGTAAAATGACAGCAAAACCAACGGATATAAGAGATACAATAAAGTGGCACCTTGATACTATCACTGAATTATAAGTAGAATTATTATTAAAGTGCATTTGTGCATGTAAAGTTTATCCACAGGAAAAATGCTCAAGAGTGGTTGTAAAGAGCCAAAGACCCGGTGCAAATACAACATATTTACACCATTTATTAAAGCCCTGAGCCTCCATATCAATAAGTTTTTGCACCACTGCTGCACTTAATAAAGGGGAAACTGAAAGCTGTACTAAACGAATTGTCATTTTGTATACACTCTATGTATACAAAACGACAATAAAAGTTGTTTAAGTTATGTCGCACATTAACTATGTCAGATTTTTCCTGAGGTTTGGGTCCCTGTTGATGCTACAGATCTGTCCATTTCATGTTGAAGTTGTTCTCCTGCTTGTTGAAAAACACCGTCAGTGGTTTTCCCCGGGTCCGTTTATTCGAGTGCAGGTAACTTAACTGAGATGGAGTGTTATAAAAAAAACTTTCGACAAAAAAGCTTTGATTCGCCTTTGCAACGGGAGAGCAGCATCAGAGCCACCTCAGCTGGCTCCTCTCGATGTGGAGGAGCAGCGGCTCTACTCTGAGTCCTCCCTGAATGACTGAGATCCTCCCTCTATCTCTAAGGGAGAGCTCAGACACACTACGGAGAAAACTCATTTCAGCCGCTTGTATCCAGGTTCTCGTTCTTTTGGTCATGACACAAAGCTCATGACCATAGATGAGGGTAGGATCGTAGATCGACCGTTAAATCGAGAGCTTTGCTTTTTGGCTCAGCTCTATCTTCACCACAACAGAGCGGTAAAGCGCACGCTTCAAAGCAGACGCCGCACCATTCCGCCTGTAGATCTCCCACTCCATCTTCCCCTCATTTGTGAACAAGACCCCCAAATATTTAAACTCCTCCACTAGGGGCAGAACATCCTCTCACTCTACCCTTTTCCGGCTCAAGACCACGGTCTCGGATTTGGAGGCGCTGATCCTCATCCCAGCTGCTTCACACTCGGCTGCGAACCGCTCCAGTGAGAGCTGTAGATCACAGCCCGTTCAAGTACCGCAGGAAATCAGAGTGGCAGTCAGCTTCTCCGTTCACTCCAAACAGGAAGTTTGGATCCACTTTCCCCAAGAGGTCGTTTGAGCTTCACACTGAGCAAAGGTTTCATCTGCACCACAGCCCGTTCAAGTACCGCAGGAAATCAGAGTGCCAGTCAGCTTCTCCGTTCTCCTATGAACAACTGCAGACTGAGTAAACCCCGTCCGCCCAACACCAAACAAGACAATCACTGGAATCTTCCCACACAGACTGGATTCCATAAAGGACACCTTTTCCTGGAGAAGTGAGTCTGCAACCTGTTCCTCCAATTCAAACCTAAGATTCTAATTTCCCACTGAGCCTGAACTAACCGCAGTCACCTTCCAGTTCCGCTTTGACAGTGTTCTGAGCAGCACTGGATTCATCACCATATTTTAATAAACCTGTTAAACTTTTCCCTGGTCTCTTTGTTTGGTCTTCTGCATTTTGGGGTCAGACCTTTAATTACATCATGACAGATTCAAAGTTTTTCATCTGAGGATATTAGAACATTAGAATTTGTATGACTATTACGTGTTCAGTACGGGGGCCATAGCAGGGGCCAGCACATGATCTACACACTGGAAAAAAGATCTAGAAATAACTAAAAATTTCTTAAATTAAGTGTATTTACCCCTAATTTGAGTAGGTAAAGGAGATACTTTTGTCAATATAATGAGTATTTTTACTCTTAAAATAAGATAATTAGATAACATGCACTTGAAATAAGACAATGCAATTGAGTTTTCTTATTTTAAGTGAAAATTGTCTTGTTCCATTGGGAAGATGTCTCTTTTACCTCCTCAATCCAAGAACAAATACACTTATTTTAAGAAAAAAATTACTTATCTAGATTTCTATTTTTTCCAGTGCAGGGGCACTGGCCCCTGTTTGCCCCTGTTTAGAATCGCACATGAAGGGACAAGAGCATCCTTCGTGGCCCACCATTTCCCATGATTCATTATGGGTCAAAGTGGAGAGGTCAAGCCGGGACAGAAACTGCGGATGACAGTGGGGAGAACAGTTATTCAAAGTTAATACGATATTCTTTCTGGGTCTCAAAATATATTTGAGGGTGTTTTTAGATGAGAATGCAGCTTTTTTAAAGGCTGGAGGAGGAGGAGGAGGAGGAGGAGGAGGAGGAGGAGGAGGAGGAGGAGGAGGAGGAGGAGGAGGAGGAGGAGGAGTGGACAGGCTGCTGATACTTCAGCTGTCTGGTAGAGCCTCAGTCTGCGCTGCTGGCAGCCTGAGAGAACAGGTTAAATATAGAGCAGAGAGTCACCGCTGATGACCTCAACCGACGGGTCTGACACCAGCTGAACATCAGGAGGATCAGGCTGGTTCTCCTCAGTAGCAACCTGCCGTCTGTCTGGTTTTCTCCTCAAACAGTGGCTGGAAGCAGAAAGAATCCAAGTTGGGACTAAAGAGCAAAGCTGTTCCTGACGTGAGACGATCAGCAGAGGCCTGAGGTCTGGAGCGAGCAGGAGAGGAAACAGGTAAGAGAGGATGACCTCCGGTCTGGTCCGCTGAGGTGCTGCTGTGGTTCCTTTTGCTGTGGTTTCCTTCCTGCTCTCCAGTCCTGTTAAAGTGGGTTTCAGCAACGCTTCTCTAGATTTCATGTCTGTTTGGAGTTTTGTTTTATCCTGGTTCAGTCCAGAGCCCAACTTTAAGAGAAAAAAGGTGCAGCTTGCTTTGATCCGAACAGGCTGAAAAACTGATGATTATTTTTTCTACAATAGTTTCGCTGCTTCAACACCAGAATATCAGAAAAAGAGATTTTCTAGTCTATTCTATTTTTCTAAACTATTATTATTCTATTATTCTCAACTGGGTGTGCGTTCCCAGCAGCTGGTTCCCAGCATCGGTAGTGGAATCTGGACCAGTCCTCCTGACAGGAAGAGGATTTTAACTGTAGTATGGAGGAGAAGCTCAGATGAAGGATCTCTCCTGCAGGCAGATCTGCTCTTTATCGGCTCTGCACCCAGGGCACTACTCCATCAGTGGGTGGTACATAAATCCCTCTGAACGGTTTTGCCCCTAACTTTCTATTCCTCAAACAGTGCAGATGTTTTAAATTCAAGTTTTCCTGGAAATTAGCTCCTTTCTTTGATTAGCCCTGCATAACCCAGAACAGCTCACCGAGGAGAAGGTCCACATTGTTGGAAGCAGGAGAACTGGTTAAGCCGGGCATACACTCAATCGTTCACGCAGCTACAGCTCAAACTGTACGATGAAAGCGCAGGGTTTAAAAGTTCACAGCTCACCATGTTTGTTCTCACACTGTGTGACCCGACGGTCTGATGCGATCTACCTGCTCCCACTGTAAGTCTAAAAACCACCCGTCAGGACTCGGCATCGAGAGATGCCGCTGGTCGGACTCGCTAATCTGGTTAATCCTTGTTTGTTTTTTTCCAGACCGTACGATTCCTGGTGGGGAGGTGGTCCTGAGAGGCTACTCGCCCCTCGTTATCCACTGTACACTACAGGACGCACGGTGAGGCTTAAAGTCGGCCCGCTTGAAAAAATTCTCACGACTGGAAAGTCGGCCTGAAAAGGGCAAAAAACCGTACAGTGTACACCTGGCTTTAGGATCTGAGTAACTTCAGAAGGACCAGAAGTGTGGAGAATAGACGGCTACCCAGCTGCTGCTCAGAGGGATATTCTGCCTTCATCCAAATCTTTTGGATCTTAGAAAAACACGAATACAGAACGGTTCTGTTTGGAGCAGGAGTTTGGCTCCTGGGGGCCCTACAGAAACAAACAGCCCAGTTCGGCTGTCGGGTTGAAACATATTTATTGTAAAGAGCTGCTTTCAGGCGTGCTACGGTGACGCAGGCGTTGGCCTATCTACGGAGGCCTTAAGGGCTGGTTATCCTCCAGCAGCAGTGTGTCACAGTTAGCTTGTTGCAGCTATGATGCAGATATTTTTGTTTTATGCCCAATTTTGAAGCGTGTTCTACGCTATGTTGTTCCATGCCACAACGTAGGAGGGACAATCAGGAATTAGCTAGGATTGTGGGTTTTCGTGTGTGCCGGACGACACACAGTTCACCCGTTCAGGTGCAAACCAACAGACCGTCACACAGAGCTACAAACTAGCGTCCTGCACGGTGTCTGGGATAGTGTCCGACGTGTGCCAGGCGTTGTGGACGGCACTACAGCCAGAGTTTCTGCCATTAGGTACCAAACAGGAAATACTTAGTGTAGAGCGGATGTAGAATTGCCTTAACTGCGACACATACGCCGACGACCTGGTTTCTGAGCATAAACCAGGCCTCAGACTCCAAATGGCCGAAACGGGTTCAAATACGACCTCTGGTCCTTTGCTGCATGTCTCTCCCCTTCTCTTGTACCCACTGTACAAAAGACAGGCCACTAGTGCCGTAAAAAGCTAAAAAAAAGTAACTTTTATGTTCAAAACTTTTCATCAGAACTGGACCATGCAGCGACGTTCTGGCCGGGTTCTGCTGGGATGTTGTGAACCAACCATCAACCTTCCTGGATGAAAAGTCTCTCTCTCTCTGCTGTTGATCTTAAGGAAGCAGATCAGTTATCTCGGGTCTGTTTACCATCTTGTTTCTCAGATCTAGTGGGTAGGAACAGATTTGTGCTCCAGAGCCTTTCAACTCTTCCAGCTGATATCTGTGTCCTCCTTCCTCTGAGGGTTTTACGGCTTTCTGTGTCAGTTTGTCTGGGTTCTGCTCGGTGTTGCTGAGTCTTCCAGTCTGGGGCCACCTGATGAAGACCATGAGATCACTGCTCTAATTCTGAGGCGTCCGCCCTGCTGTTTGTTTTCATAACAGCTGCTGTTCCCATGGCAGCTGAACTCAGAGCGGGTTTGTCACACAGCCGATGATAACATCCAGACGTATCACTCAGGGAATGTGTGAAGATAAAACTTGTAGCTCAGCTATAAGTCATTCATTATAGAGCTAGATTAAAGAGATGTCTGCTGGGTCTGACAGTGGGCGTTCTTTTAGAAACAAACTCACAGGAAATGGTGTAAAACGTGTCAAATGTTGGGAGTCCTGAGCAAATAATTGGTGGATTTAAAAAGTCAGCTTCAGTGTGCAGGCTAGCGGCTACTGGTAGAAACACAAACTGGTATCAGTTTATCAGTATCGGTATGCTAACCCGTCCTCTGACCCTTTTATTCACTGAACGCTTATTTTGTGCTTCCAACCCTGATATCTGCTGGGTCTGCATGGCAGGTAAAAAAGTCAGACCTTTTCTTCTCTTTGTTGATCTAACTTTTATCCAGCGAGTTTGTAGAGAAAGAAACAGAGCCGAAGGTCTCCACATGGATGGATGGATGGATGGATGGATGGATGGATGGATGGATGGATGGATGGATGGATGGATGGATGGATGGATGGATGGATGGATGGATGGATGGATGAATAATGATGGATGGATGGATGGATGGATGGATGAATAATGATGGATGGATGGATGGATGGATGGATGGATGGATGGATGGATGGATGGATGAATAATGATGGATGGATGGATGGATGGATGAAGGTTGGATGGATGGATGGATGGATGGATGGATGAAGGATGGATGGATGGATGAAGGATGGATGGATGGATGAAGGATGGATGGATGGATGGATGGATGGATGGATGGATGGATGGATGGATGGATGGATGGATGATGGATGGATGGATGGATGGATGGATGGATGGATGATGGATGGATGGATGGATGGATGGA